>NC_049208.1:11246071-11256071 GCF_013347855.1 Anguilla anguilla | reverse complement strand
GCGAAACGTGGCAGCTGGCATCTCTGACGCAGTCTGAACGCCACGGTCTCTCAAAGTTTCTGCTCGCAAGCATCACTTTATGACCATGTTCACACACACACACACACACACACACACACACACACACCTCTACACTGCCACAGTACACAGGCCACCACCGTTTGGCCGTTCAGTATTTAACTGAGAGATAAAACACTCCTCTTTCCTGCACTGCTGTTATTCTAGCACACAAGCTAAATCTCTCTCCTCTCCATTTTACCATCACCACTTATTTACTCTGCACACTACCCTGTGCAGTCCATTCAGACAGCATGGGCGGGGGGGGCAGCATTAAGTTTAACCGCTTTTCCTTTCCCGCATCGGGAATCGAACCTGCAACCTCCTGGTGGCAAGCCCAGTTCTTTGCTCTTCACTCTCTCCCGAGCTTAAAGCCCACTGCAGACACAGCGCAGGGTGTGACACAGAGTGTGAGAACGGACACCGTCGGTGTAAAAGCTGCCTTTTACAGTGTGTGGCTGTAAGGTGCACGTGTGCATTAAAGCCGCATTTGTAAACTTTGACGCGGGTTCCGGATGGGAAGGGCTGCCCAGGCCCAGTCAGACGCTTTACTTCATGCACTTTAAACCTGTTAAACTCTGCCTAACAGAAATTACAGTACAAAACAACCAGCAGTGATTGGTCTACCTGCGATTTAGGCTGAGCTTTAAATCATCTCTGATTCACGCACACACTCAAACACACACACCACAGGCATGCATGCACACACGCACACACACACACACACACACACACACACACGCACACTCTCCAGCAGGCTCTCTCACACATTGGCCCTGTGGGCGGATGCTGCAGCATCACAGTTTAGGTGACAGACAGAGCAGACCCCCGCCAACCCCCCCCACCTGCCCCACCCCTGCCGCCTGTCCGTCTGCAGCACCCCTGCGCACAGGCCACGCCCCTCAGCTCATCAGACTACCCTCACCTGATTGGCTTAGATGCGTATTCTGGGCTGGAGAGGGCGGGGTTTCAGGACTGAACTGAATTGACCCCTCATCCCACCAACGCTAATCGCCACCAACAAAGAGCAAGACAAATCTCTGCTCTCTCCCCCCACACCCCCGCACCCCCCTGCCGCACCCCCAAAAACATACACATACCCTGTCTCCTCTTATCCTCTTAAAATCTCCCGCGATGGGGGGAGGGAGTGAGAATGCAGAGGGGGAGTGAGAGAAATGCAGACAGAGATAGGTAGAGGCGGGTACAGAAAAAAGAGAGGGAGAAAGATGGAGAGACAGGGAGAGACGTAAAGAAAGAGAGACTGAGAGAGAGAGAGGAAAAACTGCCGCAGCAGCGATACGGTCGTCCTGACATGAATGCAGCAGGAAGAAACACAAAAGCCCTCTTTCCCAGGGATTATCCGCATGGATGCACACAGCACAAACCGGCAGAGCTGCAGGCCCCTGAATCTGCCCATTACAACTCAGCCTTCCTGCTGCCGGAGCCTGCGTTACACACACATACACGCACACACACGCACACGCACGTACACACACACACACACACGCACGCACGCACGCATACACACACGTACACGCACACACACGTACACGCATACACGCACACGCACACACGCACAGCCTTCCTGCTGCCGGAGCCTGCATTACACACACGTACACGCACACACACGTACACGCACACACACGTACACGCATACACGCACACGCACACACGCACAGCCTTCCTGCTGCCGGAGCCTGCATTACACACACATACACGCACATACACACACACGCACGCATACACACACATACACGCACACGCACGCATACACAGCCTTCCTGCTGCCGGAGCCTGCGTTACACACACATACACACACATACACGGACACGCACACACATATACACACACATACACGCACACGCACGCATACACAGCCTTCCTGCTGCCGGAGCCTGCGTTACACACACATACACACACATACACGGACACGCACACACATATACACACACATACACACACACGCATACACGCACACACGCACGCACACGCACACAAACACACAAACAGCCTTCCTGCTGCCGGAGCCTGCATTACACACACATACACACACACACACACAAACACACGCACAGCCTTTCAGCTGCCTGAGCCTGCATTACACACACATACACACACATACACGCACGTACACGCACACACACGCACACGCACACACACGCATACACGCACATACACGCACACACACGCATACACGCACATACACGCACACGCACGCACGCATACACGCAGAAGCACGCACACACAGCCTTCCTGCTGCCTGAGCCTGCATTACACACACATACACGCACACACAAACATGAGCACACACATGCACACATACACGCACGCGCATGCACACACATACACACACACACAAACACACACACACAAGCTCACACACACATGCACAAAGTGGGACGCAAAGTGACAGTACATGCCCATTACCCCTCTCTCAGCTCCTAAACACCTTTATGGAGGCTGTGTTAGGTGGACACTGTACTGTACTGAACACCCTACGCTTCCCCCTGCTCTTCCCTTATCACTCTGGTGTGGAGGGTGCAGATAAGGATCTCTCCCTGTCCCAGCATGCTGTGTGTTTACACAGGGCAGTGTGGATGCCTCCCTGTCCCAGCATGCAGTTTGTTTACAGGGCAGCGTGGATGTCTCCCTGTCCCAGCATGCAATGTGTTTACAGGGCAGCGTGGATGTCTCCCTGTCCCAGCATGCAATGTGTTTACAGGGCAGCGTGGATGTCTCCCTGTCCCAGCATGCAGTGTGTTCACAGGGCAGTGTGGATGTCTCTCTGTCCCAGCATGCTCAGTATTTACAGGGCAGTGTGGATGTCTATGGTTACAGGGCAGTGTAGATGTTTCCCTGTCCCAGCATGCAGTGTGTTTACAGGGCAGTGTGGATGTCTATGGTTACAGGGCAGTGTAGATGTTTCCCTGTCCCAGCATGCAGTGTGTTTAGAGGGCAGTGTGGATGTCTCCCTGTCCCAGCATGCAGTGTGTTTACAGGGCAGTGTGGATGTCTCCCTGTCCCAGCATGCAGTGCGTTTACAGGAAGCAGAGGTGAGGGATGCAGGCTATGCAGGCTGTGCAGGCTCTGACCCTGCTCTTATGTAAGCCGTTATGAAACCCGTGGAGAGGAGAGGAAAGCCGGCTTTGATCAGGGATCACAAAGTCACACGCTTACCGGGGAGAGACGGAGAGAAGGTGCAGTTAAAGCACCGGGCTTTGTGTGAGTGTGAGTGCGTGTGCGAGTATGTGAGTGTACATGTGTGTGTGTGTAAATGGTAAATGGACTGCATTTATATAGCGCTTTTATCCAAAGCGCTTTACAATTGATGCCTCTCATTCACCAGAGCAGTTAGGGGTTAGGTGTCTTGCTCAGAGACACTTCGACACGCCCAGGGCTGGGATCGAACCGGCAACCCTCCGACTGCCAGACATCCGCTCTTACCTCCTGAGCTATGTGTATGTGGACGAGTGTGTACGTGAGTATATGTGTATGCCTGTGTGAGTGCATGTCTGTGTAAATGCATTAGCGGCTCAGTCCTGGAATGCACTGCTGTCCTAGGCCAGTGTTCTCACAATTCCATTACACACAGAGCAGGAGAGTGAACTGCACCCCCATCGCTCCAGAATAAGTCCCAAATTACACTTTTACGCCCCTGCAAAGCAACCAGAACTGCCGCCATTTTGACTGTTTATTTGAGAGGATTTCTGTTAAGATACGCTTGTTTTCTTGCATCTTATCCTGTGAATGTTAAGGCAAGCGCAGCGACACTGCTCACTTGCAACGGGAGTAAACATCCGATATTAAGACCGCAATGTTCCGCACGCTGGCTGTGTTCTCGTCTTTTATAGCTCGCGTCATAAAAAACGAAAAGCGCCCCACACACATTTCACTGCTCTCAGAGTGAACGTATGAGCTGCAGCAGGTAGAGCTTCCCCGAGGTCCCGGGATGACAGCAGAGCCGGCTTCTGTGTGTGGGAACTGCGTGACTTTTAATAACAGCTCTTTGTGTTAAGTCACGCTGAAGCAGAAGCACAACGCCGCTGCAGTGGAAGCGCAGCGCCGGTAGGTGCTCAGATTATCATCTTTTTTGAGGCGTTTCTCTTGTTCTTCGCCGAAGTCGGGTAAACAAATATAGCAGCGTGGAGGAGGGTTAGGTCATCTGTACGCCAAGGACACTCCCTCCCATCCACCTACTGACACTGAGGTGCACTGCCACCCTCCCACACACACGCACATTAACACACAAGTACACATACGTATACACACAAACACACACACACATTAACACACAAGTACACATACATATACACACAAACACACACCCGCACACACATATATACATATACATACACACACACACATTAACACACAAGTACACATACATATACACACAAACACACACACACATTAACACACAAGTACACATACATATACACACAAACACACACCCACACACACACATATACATATACATACACATACACACACACACGCATATACATATACATACACACACACACATTAACACACAAGTACACACATATACACACAAACACACACACACACACACATATACATATACATACACATACACACACACACGCATATACATATACATACACACACACACATTAACACACAAGTACACATACATATACAAACACACACACACATATACATACACACACGCACATTAACACACAAGTACACATACATATACACACAAACACACACACACACACACACATATACATATACATACACACACACACATTAACACACAAGTACACATACATATACACACAAACACACACACACACACCCACCCACACACACACATATACATACACACACACACACATTAACACACAAGTACACATACATATACACACAAACACACACCCACACACACACATATACATATACATACACACACACACATTAACACACAAGTACACATACATATACATACAAACACACACCCACACACACACATATACATATACATACACACACACACATTAACACACAAGTACACATACATATACACACAAACACACACACACACACCCACCCACACACACACATATACATATACACACAAACACACACACATATACATACACACACATGAACACACAAGTATACATACACACATTAAGACACACAAACACAGATTAACACACATATACATACACACACACACACATACACATATACATACACACACACACATTAACACACAAGTACACATACATATACAAACAAACACACACACACATATACATATACACACACACACATTAACACACAAGTACACATACACACACACACACTAGATGGTACAGCAAGAAGTTAACACCCCTGCCAACATGTTCTTACAGGTGTTTGTTCAATGTACAGTACTCGCTGTTTGGCAAGGAAAAACAATTACAATCTGTCCATCATTTCTAAAAAACAAAAAGAAATAGGCGCCTTTTTCCCTTTCCTCCAAATCTGGAATGCCCAGTCATGCTCACGACGCACCCTTCACTCAGAGCAAATCATTGTTAAGAATCGACTGGACGATTTTAGCGTTGGGGAAAAGTCCTTAAAACCCATTTGAACCATCGCTTATCTTTCTGGTTTGATGTAGATGTGTTTACAGTTATTGCCGTGTGTACATTTGACCTGAATACGCTTATCAGCGCACTTATACTGTGGGTTCGGAAGGGAGGAGACGGAAAAGAAGATAAAAGAGAGAGCGAGAGTGAAGGAAGGAGGGAGAAAGTGAGAGAGGGAGAGAGACAGAGTGAGAGTGAGAGAGAGAGAGGGGTGGAGGGAGGGAGGGAGAGAGAGAGAGAGAGGGGGGGAGGGAGGAAGAGAGAGAGGGGGGGAGAGAGGGAGGGAGAGAGAGAGAGACAGGGGGAGAGACAGAGAGAGACAGGGAGAGAGAGAGGGGGGGAGGGAGGGAGAGAAAGAGAGAGGTGGGATGAGGGAGGGAGGGGGAGAGAGAGAGAGAAAGAGAGAGGGGGGAGGGAGGGAGGGAGAGAAAGAGAGAGGGAGAGAGAAAGAGAGAGGGGGGGAGGGAGGGAGGGAGAGAAAGAGAGAGGGGGATGAGAGAGAGAGAGAGAGAGAGAGAGAGAGGGAGAGAGGAGAGGCGGAGAGTTAAACACGATAAAAGACGCAATCCTGCGGGCTGACGTGGGCGAGCCCACATGTGGGTGTCATGGGGACGCACACGAGTGTCTCCCCGGATACCCCTCCGGACCGGGCCCCAGGGCGCAGGGCCAGACCAGGCCCCAGAGCGCAGGGCCGGGCCGGGCTCCAGGGGGAGTATGGAGGGTGGGCCCCAGGGTGCAGGACCGGGCCGGGCTCCAGGGGGGAGTATGGACGGTGGGCCCCAGGGCGCAGGGCCGGGCCGGGCTCCAGGGGGGAGTGTGGAGGGTGGGCCCCAGGGTGCAGGGGGAGTGTGGAGGGTGCCGGTCGGGGCCGGTTTAGACCCGGCACGGCGGCCTGGCCTTTCTCAGCCGCGCAGGCATCCCAGGGCTTCCCCTGCGGCTCTGCAGCGCCGCATTAATACAGCCTGTCACCGTCTGGCACCAGCCTGAGCCGGGCTTTAACACTCAGACCTGACACATTCCCACCCTCTCTCTCTCCCTTTCCCACCCTCTCTCTCTCCCTTTCCCTTCCTCTTTCTCATTCACTCCGCCCCTCTCTCTCCCTCCCTCCCTCTCTTTCGCTCTCATTTACTCTCCCATCGCTCTCTCCCTTCCCCTTTCTCTCTCTCTCTGAACTTTCACTCTCTCTCACTCACGACCTCTCGCTCGCCCTCTCCCTCCCCCTCGGTCTCTCCCTCTCCCTCTCTCCCTCTCTCCCCCCTCATGCTCTCTCAATCTCCCCCCCCCCCCCCTCCCCAGCCCTGTATCTAGCAGCCAGTGTGAGAGCAGGAGCAGAGAGGCCGTGGGTATGGGGGAGCCCTTCGCAGAGGACAGTCTGGAGATTCCCCGGCTGATGAAGTGGACGCAGCTGACGCAGCTGAGAACAGGGGGCAGTCCCAGCAGCAGACCGCGCTCTACGATCTCCCCGCCCCTTTAGACACAGCCAGCGCAGCCATTAGCCGCGGTCCACGATCGATCGATCAGTCAATGAGTCGGTTTAACAGAGCGCGCTCTGCGTCGTTTACAAACGAGCAGCCGCGCGGGACTTCAGACGCAGCCGACCGCGAGCAGAACCCCTGGCTGAGCTCCCGGAAAAAAACGGAGGCAGCGACGGCGGCTTCGTCTGAAACGCCGCGGTCGGGAGCGAGCGAACGACCGCGCGGACGGGGGCGGGGTTCGGAGCCACCAGGCGAATCCGGACGCGGGCCGCGGCGCGTCGCGCTCGTGTACATCTCAGGCGCACGGGACGCTCATCGCGCTGAAACCGATCGGGGGGGCGGCCCAAAGTCCGAAGGGCGGTAATCCAGGAGCCGCCATTCGGCCGCTTAGGGGCGATCTGGCTGCGCTCCTATTGGCTGAATCCACGTCTGCCGCAAGCCAATAAACATCTGCCCGTTCCAGAACGCAGGCCGGCCTCGAATCTCCTGTCACGCCGCCAGCCAGCTAACCGGCCAGCAGGTCCGACGGTCACCGTCTGTTCGTTTGCGACGCCCTTCTCCCCATTTCCGTCCGGCAGATACACACAAGCACGCAGAACATCAGAGTCACACAGAAACGCGTAAGATTCACGCCGTGAGCGTGAGGAGGTCAGTGTGGGAAAGCGTCCGCTGCTCTGTTGCTACACGCAGCGCTCTCGCTCTCCGTCCTGAAGCGCGCCGCTATCTCGTCACGCGCGGCGTCGTCGTTAGACGCCATTATCACGGCCGAGGCGGAGCGGCGAGGCTCTCCGGGGCTTCCGTGAGCTCGCCCGGCCCTGGCGTCTTTCTCTCTCTCTCTCTCTCTCTCTCTCTCTCTTCTGTTTGTCTAAAGCTGAAGGAGCTCTGGACCGCGCAGGCGGCCGGCACCCAGGACGCTGGCACACGCAGAGAGAGCGTCACATGCCCCGGACACGTGAGCCTGAGCCAACTGCACACCAGCCCGGGAGCACAGAGGAGAGAGAGAGAGAGAAAGAGAGAGGGAACGCAGCGGCCACAGAGAGAGGGGGGGGGGAGAGAGGGAGGGGGGAGCGGGCGGAGAGAAACGGGAGAGACGGGGAAATAGGAAGAGAAAGAAAGAAAAAGCGAGAGAGAGTGAGAGAGAGGGAATGAGGGAAAAAATAGACAGGGCAGGGAAGGGGGAGGAGAACAAGCAAGAGAGAGAGACAGAGAAAGAGAGAGAGAGAGAGAGAGGGGTGGGATAGAGAGAGGGAGAGAGAGAGAGCGCTACACTAACTCTCCCAGCAGCAGGTGACAATTCCTCATTTCCCTGCGCTCCTGACTGATTAAAGGCTGCAGCTCCAGCCCATTAAGCGGCTCGGTTAATTATTAAGGCTGCTTGCATAATGCAGGGTCCTCCTGCTTTCCCACAGTACTTAGAGCCCAGCGGAGCGAGCGCGGCAGAGAGAGAGCGGCAGAGAGAGCGGAGCGAGAGCCCGGCTGCCCATCGCACTGCCGGAGCAGGGCCACCGTTAGCATCGGGCCGTAACAATCCATACAGGCTGTCACAGCAGGGCATTATGGGTCTGGAGCCCCGACTGTCAGCAGGGCATTATGGGTCTGGAGCCCCGACTGTCAGCAGGGCATTATGGGTCTGGAGCCCTGACTGTCAGCAGAGCATTATGGGTCTGGAGCCCTGACTGTCAGCAGGGCATTATGGGTCTGGAGCCCTGACTGTCAGCAGGGCATTATGGGTCTGGAGCCCCGACTGTCAGCAGGGCATTATGGGTCTGGAGCCCCGACTGTCAGCAGGGCATTATGGGTCTGGAGCCCTGATTGTCAGCAGTGCATTATGGGTCTGGAGCCCTGACTGTCAGCAGTGCATTATGGGTAGGGCAGCCCCGACACCAGTATCAGGTCTCAGGAGGCCGGACAGACTGCTACTGTCAGACAGACTGACAGACTAACGCGCCCTTCTCCCCATGTCGTGCCGCTGCCTCGGCTCACTGAACAGCGGACTCCTGGGATACCGCACGCAGAACTACACGCCCACATTTCCCCAGCCCCTCGATATGACGGCTGTCAAAAAGCCGTGCGGTTCCGACTGGTTTAAAAACCGAAACAAAAATTCCAAACCGGACGATTAGAAGACGGAGAAATATCTGCGCAGTCAGCAGCTGGTCTCAGCTGTTTCCACACACACAACGGGCATTTTTATTGTTTTATGAATGAAGACTGTTCGCTAAAAATGTCTACATAACAGTGGCCAGTAGTCTAGCGGGCTCTCTGGATACCCAACACACTGGGGGTTGGAACAGGCTCAGAGGAACTAGCGAATGGCTAGCGAATGGTGTCATCACTGTTACCACCGCAGGATGACCTGTCAAGTCTCAGCAGGCACGAGAAAAGCCTTCACTTCTTCCAGGAACCAACCTCACCCGCTGTCTCGAAGAAAAAAAAAGGCCAAAAAAAAGCTGAAGACTCTTTCAGCTCAGCTGAACGCTTCCTGGGGAGAGCCCGGCAGCGATGGCATGCCGAGGGAACTTACTGGAAGGAGAGCGGCGCTCGTGACAGCACGGCCGCAGCGACAGCCACAGACTGGAAGCCTGGTTCACACTGACCGCTGGGCCAGCCAGGCGAGGGGAGGGGAGGGGAGGAGGGGGCTGCCAGGTCAGGCTAAGGTCAGGGGGGGAGGGGTTCCACAGTCAGGTGTCACTGCCTGTGTCATGGAATAACACGTCACGAGTCACGAGGTCTGTGACGGCCAGATCCACGTTTCATTCGTCACGCACACACGGACACATGCAAATGCACACACACACACACACGCACACACACGCACACGCATGTATGCACACACACACCCGCACACACGCGCACACGCAT
>NC_049208.1:11041071-11238571 GCF_013347855.1 Anguilla anguilla | reverse complement strand
CACACACACACACAGATATGGGGGGGGGGGGGGGGGAGCAGGATTCTGACATTCTGAGATCCCTTTGCTGACAGAGCCTCAGCTGTTTCCCAGAATGCTCCCTGCTGGTCCTCTCAATCTGGGTCACCATGGAGACGAATTCCAGACGCCTCCTCCGCTCCAACTGACACCTACGTCTCCTCCCGGGCCGAGTCAGCCACTTAAGCGGCAGATAAGCACGGTTAGCGCCGCCGCTATCGACGAGCGCGGCTCTTCTGCTAGCGCCGCGGCTACGGCTGGCGTCATGTGACTCCCCTCAAACTCACTCCAGCTCCCCGCGGTACAGAGTCCGCTGCTCTGTAGTCCCGCATAGCCAGACCCTCTCCACACTTCGTCTCAGCGCTGTGCCAGCACTGGAGAAAGGTCTGACTCAACCCATTATCATTCCGGTATAGGGGGAAAAAAAAGCGCTCTGGCCTGTTTGTATTTCTTTAAACCAATCACAATCGTCTTGGGCGGCGCTAAGCCCAGGATGCAGCGACGGTGGCGACGGTAACGGTAACACGCAGATAGCGGAAGGGGAGGAGAATTCCGACTGAAATAGCCGGCCAATGGCAGGCTTATACCCACAGCCTATATCCTTGTGAGTCAGACTACCTGCTCTGTGGAGAACAGTCACAGGCCGGGCCCGTGCGCTCAGTAGGCCGCTGCTGTAGAGGCAGGCGGCACAGCGTTCACTCAGGAGGCACAGCGCTGTGAGTTCAAACCGGAGAAGGCGGCGGAATTCAGAAATGGCGGGTGAGCGCGTTCGGGGCGACAGCGGGGCCCACAGCTGCGGGCCGCCGCGGCGCCGTCTCCAGACTGGGCGAATGGGCGTGCGTCGGCTCCGCTACGCGAGACCGCGCTGACGGGGGCCTGCAGGCTCGGGGGGGAACAGATTCCATTCCAGAGGGCGTGGCTTCCCACGTCCCCGCCCACTTTTATCGTTTATGCAAATCGGAACGCGCTTCTCCTCCAGTGGCGGCCGGGCGTATCGGACGCATTCCTGCGAGCCGTCCGTCCAGCTGCCTCTCGCGTTCGGGAGATATGGCCCGTGTAGCAAAAACATTTTTTTTAAATAGGGCGAGACTGCTGACACGTGCAGCTTTTACGGAGGAGCGAAGGCCTCGAAAAATCTGCTCTCGGGACCCGCCGACACTTTGGGGAGGGAGGTGTAAATACCTCCGCTGCGGAGCTCCGCTCCGACTGTCAACAAAAGGGAACAAACAGGGGTAAGGTTTCTTTCGGCCAGACCTCCTTACACAACAGGTTTGCCGGATTTTAAAGGCTGCGGAATTCCTGCTGATGAGGAGGGACGGGGAACTAAATGCTTAAACTGTAAGCCCCGGACGCAGCGCGCGCGCGATGAAGAGTCAAAGCTCCCCCCCGTCTTCCTCCATGAAGAAGAGCAGGGCCCCATGGGACAGGCCGGGGCCCAGCTGCTGTCCCCCAGCGGGAGGGTCCCCCAGCGCGAGCGCTTTTCGGGGGGGGGGGGGGTCAGCCGCCCTCCTGGGCCCGGGAGACAGCCGGCCTGTCCCGCGGGCGTCCCCGTGAGCTTCGCAGAGAGCTTCCTTTAGACGCGGGACGGCCGGCTTTCCGGCGGGGTCAGCGCCCCCCCCCCGTCCCGCGGGCCGCCCCGTGTCTGAAGGAGGCTGGCGGCGACGGCCCAGCCGGACGTGAGCCGGCCCGGGGCGTGGGCGACATTCCTGAGGAGCCAGAGGGAATTCCAGAGATTCCGCTTCCTGACAGCGGCGGGGCCGTAAAACGTCTGAGAGAGAGAGAGAGGAAGCGCTGATCTGGGGTCAGTCCGGCCTTTTTAACTCATAATGAACAGGGCCCGGACACAGACAAGACTCCTGTTCCTAGATCAGCACTCTAACCCAGAGACGCTTCATGAAATACAGACGCAGAACTGGCTCCACAGAATACTGACGCAGGACTGGGTACGATTCAGAAGCATGAGAAGAACACCACACCAGCTATTTGTTTATTTACGTATTTATTTATTTATTGGAAGGAGAGCAGACAGTCAGCCCTTGTTATGCATTTTTCACTTTCTTCAGGGAGGGGGGAAAGCAGAGAGCGTTGCAGATAAGAGTTCACAGCACAGAAGGTGGCGGGAGATCGAACCCCTGTCACATGTGGCATCCGTATGGGTATGGAGTCGACCACACTACAGACTACACCACACAGTCTCCCCAAACGTCCTTATTTAACAACCCGCAAAATACACTGAGATGGAACTCTGGAGATCACTCCGATACAGAATCTCGCTCAGAAACACCACAAGATTGACTTCTCTGTAGATTCTGCTGTTTGAAGGACAGGATTACATTTTGAATGGAAATCTTGCCACAGAAGAAAGCTCAGAGCTCTGTTCATACAGAACAAGTCACCAAGAGGGAAACCACACACGCACACACTCACAGGCCCTATATCTACCTAAGCATTCAAGACCATATAGCTCTGACTCTCCGATTGAGTTTTGGGACCACCTACACACACACACACACACACACACACACACACACACAGCACCATAAAAAAGACAAATCAGATCAAAGCAGCCGTTCTGATTGTCCGCCCCCTTGTCTGCCCTCACCTCTGAATCTGCGGTTCTTTGCCAACTGGCAGTTTCGGTCAGAAGAGCCCTTGCCCACACCTCCCTCTGTGCCAGACCGAGCGGGCACGCTTCCTGCTCTCTGGGTTACGAGCCCATTTCTCACCGTTGGCATGGCAGGCGGTGAAACACCCCGGTGCCAGAGAGCCCCCCGTTCGGCCAGCGGAAGCGGGGGGACTCAAAAATGCTAATTCCGCATTTTCCCCCTTAGGCTTCGGACGCAATCCCGGCCCTCCGGTTCCCGTGGCAACGGTGGGAAAGCCGGAAAAGGGCCGGCATCCAACGCGGGTAACGAACGGGCACACTCCGACGACCCAGCATGCACCCCGAAACCACTTCAACGACACCCGTTCCTTTCCCTCCTTCCATCTCTCCTTCATTCCTTCCTTCATCTGACCTATAAACAGGTGAAAGCAGGATGGCAGATAGCCCACCTAGTCAATTTGTAGCCACTTCAGATTGGTGAAATTTCACAGGAAGTAAAGAGGATGGTGCATCACAGCTTTCAGAAACAGCCAGGAACTCCCGTTCCCGGAATTCCCACAATCCCACAGGCCCTTCTCGTCTCTGACCTTCAGGGAACTGCGGCAAGCCAACCGCGAGTTAAATATTTACGTTTCAGTTAGCGGTGAAAGAAAGAGAGACGAACGCTCTGGACTTCGGGCGTGAGGGCAGGGAGCGAGCGCTCCCCCGGGCTAGAGGTCACCGTTAAAGAAGGTCAGCGCATTCCACAGAGGGTTTAAACCCGACGGGTTAGACATTCGGGGATGCGGGGCGGCTCGTTTTGGCCGGGGCACGTGCGGACCCGGGGCTAATGAGTGACAGGTTGCGAGCTGCCCCCGGAGGACGGCGCCGTTTAGTGTTGGCCGGGGCTACTGACGGGCACTGTCTCCGTGCCAGGCCGCGGTGCCAGCTGGCAGAAGCAGAAGGCCAGCGCCTCTCCGGGGGCGGGGAGGGGGAAGGCCCTGTCACGCCACTGCCCGCCACTGGCCTGTCACTACTACGTGACTTTGACCAATCGGAGCGGAGCATGCACTTCTCAGTACAGGATGTGCTTCTCGCAAATTAAAATTCTGTTTCTAATTATGACTGTAACAGCTACTGGAACGCCAAACTAAATGTTCAGTACAGAATACTTTCTCTCTCTCTTGGAATGGCAATAGCCTATTTAAAAAATACCTGTTTTTTTCGCTACAATAATCACAAGTTCCCACTAGTTTCCACTAATCAGAGCAGAAAATGCAGTCCCATTGCTCCTCATTAACCAAAGTTGCTAAGTTCTAATACGTGCTTTAATTAACAACACATTAATTAGGACCATAATGTGTAGTGCGCAACATTGACACATAGCCTACATCCCGTATCAATATCCCGTTTTGTTGACATGCTTGTGAAGCTAATCAGTGGCTGGAAAGCAAATAGGATTGTGAGTGCACGGTTACGCTATGTCTACACAGGCAAGAGAAAAGCGCTTCGGCCGCATATGAAGCACAGGTGACCGGAAATGCCCACATACATTACCTTACCTTTTCACACGTCACAACAAAATGACACGTGAATCCTCAAAGGCACTTTGTGTCAACTTGAGTGCAACGGGAGGGGGGGAGCGCGATTTGTGTGAACACATTTGTGCAAATACATGAAAATGTCATTCTCTTCCCCCGGCCTGATCACATAAATTTCACCAGCGAGATTTGAGACTGCTAACTTTCACTGGATAAAGAGATACAGTGACATAATATCCGAAACCACAGAATAGAGCCGCATCAAACAAAACGCGATAGTCTACAGTTCCGTAAGTAAAAGCACTACTACCCCTAACCAGATAAAATACTCAACATAGCCTATATTTTTTCTCACAGTCGCCGTAAATCCAGATCGTGCACAATTACGAGACACTTACCTGCATAGAAACGTATCAGGGAGCCGATCTCCGTCTCCATCCCCTCTTCTTGCACCCTCCACGGGTTCTTAAACCCCAGTTTGAAGAGAAAGTCATTTTGCACTTGAAGGGGCTTTTCGGTCTCCTCTAGCCGCCTGGCTGCTTCGCCGTGCAGTTGAACGTAAAGGGTCGGGATAAAATTACCATTGTCGAGCCCCGGTCCAGTTTTCAAAGTGCCAGTGCTTGCCGGGTCGTTTCTGACCGCTGAATTACCTGTCAGACAAGGTCGCGACAAAGAATTGGTGCTGCTGCCACCAGATTGACTTTCACCTGTCACATCGCTTGACACCGTGTTGTCACCCAGTCGGTTGTCGTTAGCGTTGGTGGAGCTGCCCGTGCAACGCTCAAATTGTTGAGGAACGGATTCCAAGACAGACGGACAGTCGAGCTCCAGTTCGTCAGAGGAACTGCCGAAAGTGTCGAGTCCCTCGGTGGCGCTGTCAAACGCCGGGCTTAGTATGGAGGCGTCCGTGCCCAAAACCATATCGTCGCTGAGCGAATCCCGGTGATCATTGAGCCGGGCCCCGGAGCTCAAATCGTCAAACGCGCTGCTCTCCGCATCCGAACCTGAATTCAGCCCACAGCTGTCCGTCCCGTTGTGATTATAAGACTCGTCGCCATTCAGGTCACCCGCATTGAGGTTTGCGTTTGTGTCCGAGGACGTACTGTGTAAAATGCTACCATCTGATTGCGAGTCAGGCGTATGAAGATTTGTATCCAATTGTTGCTCGTGGCTGTTCTGGCTATCCAGGAGCAGTAATCTTAAACTGTCAGCTGGCCGGCCCGATAAAGCTTCCAGGCGGTCTGCGTGTTTCTGGGGGTTTAAATGTTCGGACTTGGATGTGGCGTTTTCAGCCTGTCTGTGCTGGCCATTAACTAATGCGTACCTGCCACCATTGAAATTGCCGTCAAAATCAGTTGAGCATTTGCCGACCACTCTCACAACGGTCCCCGTTTTGCTGCCGAGTTGGCTCAGTCGTCGCGCAATGTCCCCGGCGGTGGTCTCCTGCGTGCACAGAACTAGCCTGAGGTACGAAGGCTTAAGTCTGTCGTGGACTTGTACGCATCCCCGCTGCAAATCAGCGCGAACCCACTCCCGGTCGGACGACTGCAGCTGTGTAACTTGCCTGTGCCTCAGAAGCATCTTTCTGTCCAAGCTCCGTGTGCTCAGAGACGTGGACGAAGAAGCTGTGCTCATTTTAGCCCCGGAAGCGGCCACCGACGGGACGGAGGCTACAGCTGCGGCGGAGAGATTCCTTTTCAGTCGCTTTCGTCTGGACAGCAGCGAGTTTGAGTTGCCAGATAAAGTACGGCCGTAGGCAGATGCTTTTACTGTTGTCTTAATGCCATTTTCTGTGGAAGAGTGATCCCGTCGATTCCCAGAAAATGTCGCAACGTGAGCGGCAGCTCTCCGTAGTTCACTCTCCGGTCTTGACTCTCCACCGCCTCCGCCATCGTCCACCGCCTTCCCCAAAGCGGTGGACAGTCCACTGGGCTTCGTAAACTTACCGCTGATCTTGTTTACTTCCGAGCTAGGCACCGCTGCCCTAACCGCCGCCGAACTGTCCACTGCCAACCTGTCTTTCAGGTCCGTTGCCCGCGCGCTTTCCATCTTCCGTAAGTAAAAAAATACAACATAGGCTATAATGCGTGTCTTCAGCTATGTGGAATAGAAAAATAAAGAGACGTCAAACATGCACCCTCTCGCTCAGAGCTAGGTACAGCTTAGCTAGCTAACTACACCATTCTGCATCCAGTTGTTTCCTTTCTCGCTTTGGTCGGTGCCACTTCATTGCCATCGACATCACCATAATGGAGACTATCTGCAAGGAGAATCTCGAAGCGACGAGAAAACATAGGAGGGCGGGTGAAGACGTGACAGCGTCTCATTTACTATCAAATTATATGTCAGAATACTTAATAAGCGTCGGCCGACCTCTTACGCAAACGAAAAAACTCTGTATATTCATGAGATGACGCATCGGGGGCGTCGCACAATTTGTTTTTATGATTGCTGGGAAATGTGTCCATATTTTGCGAGCGTCCATGTTCATGGTGCGAATGGCCAAACAATAAAACTTCACTTCCCATGAACCAACTGTATACAAGGCGCTTGTTTTACTCATTGGCTGATGCCGCGGAAAAATCCTCAAGCCCCTGTTATGAAACGAGGAGGTTCTTAGCGTACTGTAGCTACGCATAACTTGATTCTGTAGGCCTAGAAGTTATTACATCACTTGATAGTAGTCTACATGTCACGCGATCTAGCCTACATCGGAGCGAGTCTCTTCTCGTGTAAAAATTAGAAAGCTCAGAAATGCAACATTCACAACATGAGAAGCTCTTTCATGAAAAATATTTTACGATTTTTTTCTCGTTCCGTTATAAAAACTAAGGTTCAAATGTTATTTATACAGCAACAAACCTTATTCAGCTGCTATTTTATATTATTGCGTTGTTCACCGCCGGTCATGTGTGTCCGCTCATTTAGGCTAGCCTTCTGCTACTTCATGAGGTATTGTCTTATTTCCCCCTCTAGTGGCCATAACCCAGTATTGCAACATGTGGCTCCGCGTGATCCAGTAGGCCGATTTGGTTTTTTCCGAATCTCGTACACCTTATAGAAACAACTTTGGAGTCCCAATTAAAAAATATTAAACTATTCTAATTTTAACTAAAAAAAAAAAAAAGTAATATTATTTCTGAATGAAATTATGTTCCAAGTATTTTTCTATTCCCTGTTCAGTTAATCATACAGGCCACAGCATATTAAGTTCCTCTTATGAATAAGGTTGGTTTGTGTATTTTCACTTAAACCAATTTTTATAGTGAATTGAATCTGAGGGGGAAAAAAAACACTGTAGCTGTAGTGCTCTCTATCGGTGAAAAATGTCCACAGGAGTTGAAAAAAAGGGCACAGACTCCATTCCGGGCCTCTTCTTGTGAAATTGACCATTACAGGCTCAGCAGAGGACGAGAGCCCTCACGCCGCTCCACTTCATAATGCAGACGTTCAGTTGGGCATGAGCCTAGTGAGAATCGTAACAGAGATCGGCAATGCACTGTACTGAAATGGGAAATTATATAAACGTTATGTTATAAACGCACCCTTCTTCATTTCTACAGATATATAGGTATACTATAGAGAGAGAGAGGGGGGAGAGAGAGAGAGAGAGAGAGAGGCTGGGAGGGAGGGAGAGAGAGAGAGAGAGAGAGGCTGGGAGGGAGAGAGAGGGAGAGAAAGAGAGGCTGGGAGGGAGGGAGGGAGAGAGAGAGAGAGAGACTAATGAGGGCTCTTGTTAGCACCCATGCAGAAGCTACAAAGATATTATGTCATATTTGTCCTGAGACCTTGTTTGGGAAGGGGCGGAGGTTACTGTATAAATTACATAATTGTATAGTGTATAAATCTTATATCATCTGCAGGCACTTGGGCTATTAGGCAATGCACTGTTACACAACCCAGATAATGCACGTATCTCAGTAGTCTAGCGTGTGAACCGGGGTATGAGGTGGAGAAACACGCATGGGAGGCTGAATGAGAGGGAACTGTATCCAGCATCCAATGCAGAACCAGTCAGGCTGTGATGAGGACTCAACTGCCCCTTAGCTTCAGGGGCCTCCTTCAACCATGACAACCCAGATTTGCCTGAATGGCCAGCAGGGAGATTTAGTGATATTGCCTCTAGCCGCCCCACGGGGAGACTAAGAGAAGTGGACAAACTGTCCTTGATACTTAAAATAAAACTCTCTCTCTCGCTTTCTCAAAGTAAAAATAAAGTTTATCTATTGAACTACATCTTTCATTCAACAGATTCAACCTCTAAGACATACATCTCAGAGGTTACCAGAGGTTGGTGATTCCTGCTTTTTCCCCACCTTGAATGCTCAGCAGAGATTCTCACATCTCTCAAAGGCAAAACGGATAATGTAGTATTATGTAGTATTAGGAAGCGGTTTGGTTGGTTGGGCAAAGCTACTGCTTAGCAAACCCCTGCGTCGCATGCAGTCTCATGTGATCCAAGGTGCACATTAAACAGGTGTGTTTTCATCTGTGGCCGAAGATGGGAAACGACTCCCTCGTCCTGACCGTGGTTCGAAGCTCATTCCATCACTGATTGTCACTCACACTGGCAGAGAGCCACACCCACCTCAGCGCTGATATGGGGCTGTCCTCATTATCAAGACCCATAGGCTCTCTCCCTTTTCTTTTACAGAAGCGCTTGCCTCGTTTGCATGCGTGCGATCTGGGAAAAATCACCACGAGCGAGAGCTTAACTGCAATCAGCCGAAAATAAAATGGCCGTCGTCGTGGTCAGCAGCTGCATAAATATCCTCGTATGTGCTGCAGAAATGTCTTTCCAGACCTTTACCCCCCACAGGGGGGACGGTTTTCTCATTTGAAGTTTTATGAACGTCCATGTCTAAATGTGTATTGCTTTCCTTTTTTGACTTTTAAAAGGAAATGAGTTTTAAATGTTAAAAAATGGTTAAAACCAATAAAGACACCTTTATCCCCCACAGACCTTCGATAAATCAATTCCTAAAATAGCATCACATTACAATCTTGTATAATTTCATGGCCAGAAAAGAGAAAAAACAGAATTCTGCCACTCAGTTGAAATATGAGCACTGGGCTTTATATCAAAATGAAAGCACAGTACTCTCTTCTCAGAATGTATTATTTAAACAGGCAGTTTCATAACACACCCACTTTGTACCCTGTTCCTGCAGAGAATTCTTACATCACTTCTAAACTTTCATGTATTTTCAAACATAAAAAGCACTAGCCATTTATACAGACATGTTTGTACTTTGATCTACATTTTTTTTTAACCACAGTAATGTACTTTTTTGTAGTTGGTCATATTTGAATCACTCCAAAAACAGGAAATGACAGAATGCAATTATTTTGGTTCAATAACAGTATGGTTACTGCCAACACCATGTTCTGGGGGTAATGGATTTTGGGACAGTTTGTATTTGTAGGCTCGTGAGGTGAAACAGGAGATATGTACATACCAATTCTTAACAGATGTGCGAAGGCTCCAGAGATTGGAAAAAAAAAAGTTTAATTCGGTTTCTTTATAAGAAACTGCATACACCAAGATAAACAGAAAAGTTCAAAGGTTACATGCAGTTTCAGTCTGTACAAAAAAGAAAAAAAGTAAACTCGTGTCTGGCAGTACCAGTTAATTGGTGTTATTTACATCTTTCAAAACGTTAAAATGAACAATCCTGAAAGGGTACAGGGAATCGGCCACAGCATTCACTCCTGGGTTGTCACATCGCATACACCGTACTCAGACTCTACAGTCGGAAACGGACTTGACAACGCAGAGATGCGAGTTTGAACCGCGCTTTCGGGGAAAAGACAGCGAAAGCACGGTTTTAACCCCGGCCCAAAATCAGGCTCGGTTACCGCTGCATTTGTGCTCTAACTGCTGAGCCACTGGGCTCAGGTTTCAGGGGGAGAAGCTCAAAGCTCACAGGGCATTCTGGGCCAGCTGCATGAAGTCCATTTCAAAGGAGTATAAATATTTTTTTTTACAAACCGGTGAAATCATTATTACATTATGTTGAACTGATAAACATAAATGATCACAGGAGTGCTATAAATGACACAGTAAACTGAGGTATATAAGAGACAGTGTAGCATAAAAAGAAACTGAACAGGTAAACAGAGTATTGCAGGTTCAAATCCTAGGTGTGGCACTGTTCATGGAGCTCATAGGAGGGACTCAAACTTAATAGGTTCCAGTACATGATTTCAGGAACCTCTCAGTGGAAAAGGTTTTCCACTGAGAAACACCATTGTTATATTAAGAACATCAGGTACTGATCCTTCCTCCAAGTTAAAAATGTGTAGTAAGGTGGCAGTTATGCATGCAGACGGGCTTAAAACCTAAAGTGAAGGTCACCTTCCCAACGCCTGAACCATTCACCTGCTGATTCTACAAGACGTGGTCATCACATGAATTAACCACTGAATATGTGCAATGAAGTCCATCAGCACCAAAAATACTGTGCTGGGAATTTATCCAATCAGTTGTATGAAAATTATTTTGCCCCGCTCCAAGATGACCCCTATATTTGCACCCCATATTTTATTCAAAGTGAATGCATTTTTCCAGAATACATTTATTTTTACCCTCTGGATATCATTGCACAAGTTTACCAATATATTAACTGTTTGCCATTTTCATGTCATCTTACATTACCAATTAAGGAATTTCAGAAACATTTAACAAAAATTTGCCCTTATAAAATTGCCGATAAAGATTCAACATTATTCAAAACACACTGGCTATATTACAAAATATACGCAATTGCTACTTTTCATAAATTAGTCTTTCTTGTCATTTTATGAATCAGCACGATGGCTTGTAAAATACTTCATAATATATGCACCACATAGGCTACAAAGAAGCAAGAATACATACATTTTGTAATATATGCTGAATATTTTGAAAAAATTTCCAAAATGTATCCACTTTGATAGTTTGGCAACACTTAAACCTTGTAAACAAGTACTGGTCAAATCAGTAAACACAAAGCTGGCATCATGGCAGTTGTTACCCTGTTTCAGAGGGATGCTTGTGGCACCCCCTGCTGCTGGCCAAGGGTAGAGCGACAGAAAAGAAGAGACATCAGTGCTGGTGCCCATGGGTCACCAAGGAAAGATCTATAAAGCCAGGAGATGGACTGAGGCTAAACTGTACAGATACACCACACAAAACACCACCAGTTGACAGAAATTTTCAATAATGTCATCATTCAAGTCTTTTTGGTGTGTCGGGACCATGAAGAAAAGTGCCCCCCCCCCACTGAATTTCTTGAAAGAACGAGCATTTAAGGCAACTAAATGTCTCCCTTTAGACTTAAAAAGTAAAATTGTTCTCATCTGTCAGTGAGCTGATTCAGAAGTTAAAATTTTAAAAATAAATAAATAAACAAACCCCTTAAAAGGCCTTTCACCCCTCTCCCAATCTTTCCTCTCATATTAGGGCTATATTCTGTTAAGTATCAACATTAACAGAGAATGAATGCAAGTCGGTGGACCATGTTTCAATCTGTTCCCGAAAGGGGGGGGGGGGGGGGGTTTGGGGGCTCACAAATTTAAAAATTCACCCTCGCCTTGTACAAGCAAAAAATAAAAATGAATACATTTATTGCTGAATACACATTCTTTGATCAAACAAGATGTTTGTGTACTCTACTACTCGTGCCGGTGAAGCCGTTGTTCAAGCAAGAACCAAACGCTACACAAAATTCTCTACATCATTCCAGAACCCAATAGTGACAGACCTACTGTTTATTTTTGTACTTTGGATTTCTGTTATTGAGCGAAAACAAATTTAAGCTCAACAGGAAGCGCAAAAAAACCGTTTTTCTTTTGCTATATCAAACTTCCCCTCGAGTATACTGCACCACTCATTTACTGAAATGGAACAAATGTTAAGTCGCACTATTGGAAAGAGACGGATGCGAGTTCAAGAATAAACTCCCCTGCCACACACCAATTAGCAACAGATTCTTGTGCCTTAGATCCTAAATTAGATTAATTGGATCAGATGAAAGCTTGAAATGCAGAAGAAAAAAAAAACCCTGGAGTGTATCGCTGCAGTTCCACTTCTCTGCTAACATCGGGAAACAAAATCACGCAAACTGTACTTTGAAAATAAATGTAAAAAAATTAAATCAAGTTTCTTAAGCTTTTGTAAGTTCCTCCCATTTCCAGGCTATTTTGCACATAGGAGAAAGTTACAAAAAGGGTTATGTAAACCTGTGATAGTCCACCTGTGGTCATTGTTCCTTTCCAAATTTTACCAGATGGCACATTTTATAAAAAAAAAAAAAAAATTAAACACTTGGCACACAAACAGTAGCCATTAAATAAAGAAGTTACTTCACTCCGGTAAGAAATAAATTGTTTTGTACATTAAGTCTTTAAATAAAAACGTGTAAGATTAAATGTGCCTTTGAGTAGATCCTTTAAAAGAAAGCTAATTTGAGGTGGCCTAAAACCCGTGCTAAAACGCAAGTGTAGTTCTTCCCATTAGTGAGTGGAAAAAAAATGTTTAAAAAATGTTAAGGTGGAAAAGGGGATAATCTCCACAAATGTGTGTGGGGTTTTTTTTTTTTTTTTTTTTTTTCTTTTTTAAACCAATTTTGAGGTGTGGCATCACCATAAAATCTATATTTCAGGCACCTAAAATAAAATAAACAAAATATATAAATAAATTAAAAAGGTGGAGACCGGAGGAGGCAAACCAGAAGTACTGAATTTAAAATTCAAACAAAGGAACATAAAGCGTATTAAGGAAGAACACACAGAACAGAAGTCTACGTTCAGTGAAACTGGCCTATCCACTGAGAACGTATTGCTCCATCCGAGTTCAGAATGTTCTAGATCCTCGAGACCAAACACAAGCCTAGGGTTCATTACGGTACTCATGTGCTGTGTTCACAGAACGATGACTCCATAAGAGAAACCCAAAGAAAAACATGAAAAAAATACATTGGATTTTTGAACGAACATACCCTATATTATAAATTACAACACATATCAAGTTATTATCCCTTTCATACCTGCATGAAAAGGAGGTGGACAATGCATGAAAGTGGCAAGAACTGATATATTCTGTAAAATATGAGGTATATTTTAAATATGGCAAATGATATTCCTTCAATTTTGGGAAAAGTTTTGGGGGCAAAATTTCATTGAACTCTATTTTCGAATATACATTTCCATCAAAACAAACAGGAAGTAAAAACAAACAAAATGACTAAAAACTACAAATCCCTGGACTGTGGCACTGGAACCCACACTTATGTGGTCAGAGTTAGGGATGCCTTTTAGTAAAAAAATAATTAAATAAAAAGCAGCTAAGGGCAGATAAAAATAATAAAGAAAGTGCATGAATTCATGATAGTAATAATTAAAAGTTCATAAAAATCTACTCAAGAGATTTACACTTAAATCTTATCTGTAACAGGCAAGTCTCCCATTACTTCCATAACGTATATTAACACAATGCTCATAATGGGCAGTTTTCTGAATCCCTCCACAGATTCAACAGTGCTGCTCATACTATTTGTGGTTGGCCGCAGGGTGTCAGTAATGCTGGCTAAGGGGACCAGCAGTCCACCTGTTCCTCCAGTAACACAGCCGTGGGCCTAGGGGGCGCTGTGCTGGGAGGGGGGAGAGGCGGGAGGAATATTGCACAGGTTCGCGATCACCAAGTTTGTTGGTTAGCGATGGCTCGGCCTCCGGAAGAGCCTTTTCTTCCACGGAATCCCCCCCCCCCCCGGGGACCCTTCCAAGTGGTCCGAACCCCATCTGTAAGGTGTCCGAGTGATCCAGGAGTCCAAACCCAAACCCAGCAGGTCCAGGGTCCACCAATTACAGTACCATGCCCCCCCCCCCTCTTTCCCACATCCAACCCAGCCTACCCAAATTCTGCCAACTAGGATGAGGAGGAGAGGCAGAGAGGAACAGGGGCAGTGGCTCATTACTGTTGCGGATAAGGGGGGGGGGGGGGGGGGGGGGTGGATTGGAAGATGTGGAGGACCACCACTTCCTCGTTCCCTTCCTATAGCTCCAGCCGTGTTAGGGTGGGGTCAGGCCGGGCGGGGCAGGGCGAGGCGGGGCCGGGCGACCTCGCCAGCGACCTTTCCAAGTCCGCCCAGGTGGCATTGGCTCGTTGCAGGGTGTCGAAAGGCAACTGAGAAGACGCACAGCCTCACAGCAGGCATGGCCACTGCTCCCCACACAGCACTTGAGGGTCTTTGAGTTATATATATTTAAAAAAAACATAAAAATAACAGAAATCCCATGTGGCATTGTTCTTACAGTGGTGTTCTAGGGTCTGTGGAACCTGGGGGAGGAGGAGAGGGATATGGTTACTCAAAGGCCCCAAAACCTGGGGAGGGGGCGGCATCAGACTCAACAGGAGGAGCTTTCAGTACCAAGTGCCTTCAGTTCTTGTGTTTAAGAGCTTTAAATTACAGCGTGTCTCTGGGATTGAGTTCAGATGCATCCAGGATTCTAGGACTATAGTATTCATATGAAGTTAGCAATTTGCATTAGCATGCTATGTAACGCACAGGGGTAAAGATAGGAATAATGCTCTCTCAGTACGCCTGTCTGTCACTCTACCTGGTTAGGTGGCGACTTGACTCGTGGACCTCCATCTCGTTGCTTTTGAATTCGTTCAGCTCCTTCCGTATGGCGGCCTGGGAGAGGAAAGGGAAGGGTCTGAGAGAAAGACGAGCCTCACGTCTCGCCTCACACTAAAGTGGGGGATCGGTTGCCCCGGGCACAGCGGCCAACTGCGGCCCAGTGCATCAGGGAAAGGCCCGCCCCGCTGGGATCTAAAATACTAAAATTACAGTAGCATCATCGCTCGGTTTATCGGTCTTAAATGTAAATGCTTTCCTGGGCCGCACGCACAGCCGAATGCAAAGATAACAACCTCAATTAAAAGATGGAAAGATAGCAAAGTTATTAGGGTGCTTGTGGCCCACACTAGCCTTTAATGGGCTGCAGTGCTGGGCCAGGGTTAGAGCGAATTCCCATTTGTGCTCCCCCCCCCCCCGAATCTGCCAGGTGCCGGGTCTTCACCACCTTTTACAGGCTTGCCAGAGTGATTTACCGAGTGATTGACAGGTCACAGATTTCTCTGACGGGGGGGTCGGTCGCACCACCTACAGTACTGCACTGCGTGTTCTTCTTAACCCACTTACAGCAAACCCCCCCCCCAGGTACAGCTCTATAAATAGGCCACGGAGTAACTGGTACAATTCATCTGGGGTGGGGGGCTGCAGGCGGTGCCGCCCTCCGATTGGCTGGCGAGGATGCCCAATTCCTCCCGCCCTGCTGTCGCAGAAGTAGGCGAACATCTGGCAAATGGTTATTTTTCTTCGTCGTTAGTTTTCTGAGCCAGAGACATCGTTTGACAGTCCGGGCCGGTTGTTAACTGTCAAGTCTAGCACAACAAAGCAACGACCTACTTGAGGGCTTACAGCGATTTTTCTACAGTCTCTGCGTTAAGACACCACACATCAAACAAACACCTCAGCTTTTTAGGATGGATCAGGGCAGGGGTAGCTCTTACCATCATCCAACTCCCCACCCCTCCCCCTCCAAAATCACATAAAAGCTACATTAAATAATCACCGCTATGAGAAGCTTAATCTGCAGGATTCAGAGGCAGGCCCTCATCAGCAGAGATGAAAGGACAGAGCCCAGGACTAACCATTCCGGATCCTTCTGCAATCCTATTGCAGGGGACGGCTCTGGTTGTGCGCCGTCTCTCGCCCCCCCAGTTACATAATGGAGGGGGGAGGGGGGGGGGTATTTATGCAACTGCAGGGCCTGTGGGTACAATCAGTCCGGCCGTGCCACCTGGCGGGCATTTAAACGCGCGGCGCGGAACGTTCTGGAACATTGCCGACGCGGACGTCACGCACCCATTTTTATACCAAATTCCACCCCCCACCGTGACGTGAGATAAGGGACGGTCCTGAAAGCCTCACATTTCTGTGAAGTCTCCGCTCCTTGTGTTCTCCCAGAAGACTGGCTGAGAGACGAGAGCGCTGCTCGTCTGTTTTTCGGAGATTAAGAGTTCCTATTTACCCTCGAAGACGGGAGTTATGAAAGCGCCGTCTCTGCTGCTGCGCGCTCCGCGTTACTTGCTCATTACCGCTGGCTCCTCGTTCCACGTTTTTAATGGACTTGCGCTTTTCCAATGTTACGCTTGTTAGTACCGTGGTATTCTTAAGATCCTTCTTCTCTAGCAAGGCCGCGTTGTCATTTGTTATTACAGACTGTCCAGTTTTCTTCTTGACAGGGTGTACCAGTTTTGCCTCGCACTGCTATTTAAAATGCACTGCTCTCAAATGCACTGCCAAAAACCGTGTCATTTTACTGCGCGTCACAAATGACTGTTGTTCCGTTACAAAGTTCACTTTTCACGCCACCCTCGTCGTCCGAACGAGGCCAGCCGGACGACGGCCGCGACGCTTACCTTGTCCGCGGCCGTGAGCCGCGTCCAGGGCTTGTCCGCGCGCCGGTCGTAGTCCTGGGCGTTGGACACCTCCACGTAGTCGCTGAAGCGGATCAAGATCTTGGCCTGACGGAGCTCCTCCACCGTGGGCCTCTGGCTGAGCTGGAACCACAAAGGTGGGGGGGGGGGGGGCACTGGGGTGAAAAGACTGCAACTGGACGGCAGGGCCCAGCGCGATGGAGGAGACAAAGCCGGCCTGGCTCTGTCCCTGCAGCGGGCGAGGAAGGACAGCTCCCTGTTTGGAGAGCAGTGCTAGGCTCTTAAATCAGAAGCAGCGAGAGGCTTTTAATATTTAAGAGTCTGGAGACGGCAGAGCTTCACTTGATGAAGCCTGAAGGTAGCTCAGCGCTGCTGCGCATTTGATCTCCAGCCCTTTAGCCACCGCTAGCACTGTCCCTGTTTCACTGGGTCTCCTGCAGAGATCTGAAGCCGCTACGGGAGCAACACCAATCCGATTTCGGCCAGCAGGCTCGAGATCCTCCACCCTTAGAAAGACCGAAGATGACCGTCTGTCCCTCACAACCAAGATAAAGGAATGGACTGAACAGCACAGGGTACAGATCTCTAAAAACTGAGGGAGGAAGGGTATGTGGAGAGTGGGAAGTAGATTATTTGGGTGCCAGAACAGGGTGAAGTAAATCCCCCCCTGGAGTGCAATGCTTTTCACTTTGAAAATGGATCACAGGTTTCAAAAAACAGACCACTTCTGCTCTGCCACAAGGTGAGAAAACAGCTGTAGGGAACAGTCTGGAAGAATTCTGGCTCTAAATGCTTTGACTGACCCAACGTGGCCTGGAGCTTGGAAAAATGTTTATTATTTTTAAAAAATCTGTTTAAGCCAACATGCTACAGAGCCAGGTCTCTCTCTCTCTCTCTCTCTCTCTCTCACCTTCCGTGACAGTCGTCTTTTGATCTCCCTCTTCTCCTCCAGCTCCTCCTGTTCATTGCGTGCTGCAGGGAGACAGAAAGGTCAAAGGTCATTAGACGTCGGCCTCCGCTCTCTTCGTTTCTTCTTCTGAAGCCCTCCAGCTGCAGTTGATCAAAGACGGTGAAAGAGCTCACAAGATACACCGTTATAATGGGAGTCATTGAGAATTCATGCGCAGAATGCAGGCACTGATCAAATCACACAGTCTTGTTTTGTACTGGCGACATGGTGCTTTTATTTAGCGTATTTGCGATGCATTTGACATTTGTTTAGGAAGTTCCAGCAGTCCCATTTTCTTACGACTGACAAATATTTGTTTGTCACGTAGAAAATGGCACAGCTGGAGCTTTCAGAACAAATATCAATCCATCTCAAATATGCATGAGAAAAAACACCATACAGACTGGGGGGTGGCATCATAGAAAACTATTTTTCCACAGACCCACAGATTCGCAATTGTAAGAATAATTTCAAGCGCAAAGGCATTACCAATACAAAAAAAAACTACTTCCTCTGTATGAAGTTGTAGCTTGTATGGACAGGAAATCCAGCTTGCCGGTCTCATCGTCTCTCCCTCTCAGTGTTAGTTAAACGACACGTATGTGCTCAGGAAATGAACACGCAAAGCCACCATGCAGAATTCCGTATTAGCATTCACGCTAACGGCTCGCTAGCCTCGCTAAAACAGACTCTGCTGTGGCTCCAGAGCTCATTCCTCCCCCGGACTCCGTCTGAATGACACAGACGTGGTCCGTTTCCAAGAACCCGCTCCGGGGGAGAGGGATGACTCACTGGCGTTAAAATTAAAGCGGAGAAACGGGAGGCTTTCTGGAGGGGAGAATTCCAGGTTCCGGCACGGCATTTCGGGCAACCGTTGCCAGAAACGCGTCGCTGGAGAGCCCCGCACGGGCGGCGCCTTGGCGGAATTTCAATTCAATTATCGGGAAGAGAAGCCGGAGGTTGAAGTGGTGAAGTGTGGGAGAGGGCCAGACAAGAGGGGATAAGCATGCAAGAAGAGGCAGGGAGGGAGGGAGAGAGGGAGGGAGAGGGAGAGAGAGGAGAGAGAGGGGAGAAAGAGAGGAGCGAGAGCGACAGACACAGCTAGCGAGTGTACCAGAGACAGAGAGCGATCCAGAGTTCTAAATGCAGGGCTCCAAACCAGTGATGCAATAATTCCTTTGATCAATTAATTTTAATGTTAACAAAAGGAATAATTGATTATAGTCAGTACATTCCATTAGCTAACGCTATATACTGTGGCTCACCAATACAAATATGAGTGATACAAGAGACAGCAGTTTTCTTACTGGCTCCAGGAAAAGCTTTAAAAACGGGTTGTTTTTCAGCCACATTCAAAATGGATTAGATTAAATATAACAATATAACTTAATTGTTAACATCCCAACTGCAAACCATATCCTAACATTTCTATTTTTTTAGTGCTTGCCCTGCTAGGGCAGCTGGATCAATGCATCTTGTCAAGTGTCACGGTGAAAAACATCCCCCCAGTGAAGTGTTTCCTGAGGGAACACTGCCAAATTGGTTCCTAAACTATTTGTTCTCATTTTGCTACAGTACTGCCTCCACATCCCTGACCCTCCAATTAAAGCGTCGAGTTTCAACAAATTATTTACACAATTACCAATTCAAATGAAAACTAGACAAACCACCAAAAGACCAACAGAATGCTGAACTGCATTCACAATCAAAATAAACATTAGTGCCACTTTCAAAGACGGTTTTCTGGAAAAAAAACGACATTCAAACTGTGCAATAATTGCTAACTGCCAGACGGCGAAGGCGACGGCAGATTCAATAAACCACCTACCATTCGCTCATTTTGATTGACCCCTTCTTGCGTTTGACATGGCCAATCACAAGTCATTGAAATGAACAGTGAAAACCACGCCGTGGGGTTGGAGTATTGGAGGACTGTCACAGTCAGCGAGCGGGGGCCACACTCACGTTTGAGGATGTTCCGCTGCTCCAGCTCCTCAGCCGTAGGGCGCTGGCTTAGCCTCCTGCAGAAAAAAAAAAAGAATAAAAGACACTGGTTACCCACCAGGGCCCATTTGGGGCGGGACTGTCCCGTGGAGCCCCACCCATGTGCTCGTAAACTTGAGGTGAGAGGAATGGAGAAACCCACGGGGAGCATCCAATCACGCGGCCGCTGCCGCCGTCGCCATGGCGCCGACCGTGACGCCAGCGAAAAGCCTGCTGGGAACGCCAGTCTCTGCTGGAGGGCACACAGAGATACGCTCTCTGCTTATTTATATCCCAAAGGCCAGAGACAAAAAAACAAAGCCTCTACCCATTACCGAGATGCAGCAACCGGGAGGTACTGCTCCCAAAAGAGGGGGCTCAGTACACCCTCAGAGAGCGTGCGCGCGCACGTGTGTGTGGGTGTGCGTTTAGGTGTATGTGTAGGTGTGTGGGTGTGCGTGTGTGCGTGTGTGTCTGCAACTGTGTGTGCGTGTGTGTGTGTGTGTGTGTGTGTGTGTGTGTGTGTGAGAGAGAGAGAGAGAGAGACACTGCAAATTGTGGATAAGGGCCTTAAATAAATGAGGATAAACACTAAGCAGTACCTCACACAGACCCAGTATCCCCCGCACCCTGAAGCCCTGTCCCACATAAGCATGAGGACCGGGGTGTGCTGTGCAGATAAAAGGGGAAATGAAACTCCATAATCAGCTCCTGCAGCAGTCTGTGCACAGCCCGCGTGAGGCATGAGCACCCCGTGTGAGGCATGAGCAGCCCGTGTGAGGCATGAGCAGCCCGTGTGAGGCATGAGCAGCCTGCGAGCCGATCGATATGCAGCAGGGCTTCAGACTGCAGGAGCCCACGGAGTAGGAGGGAGGCGGTTCAGAACTTCAGTCTTGGAAGTTTTACTTTTAACTGATTAGAAATGCTGTGTGTGTGTGTGCGTGTGTATGTGTGCGCGTCTCTGTGCGTGTGTTGAGCATGTATGTGTGTGTGCATGTACATCTGTTAGAGGGTGTGTGTGCGTGCCTGAGTGAGAGAGTGAGTGAGTGAGAGTATGTGTGCATATGGTGTGTGTGTGTGTATGTGTGTGTGTGTGCGCGGTGTCTGCGCCTGTGTGAGTGTGTGAGTGTGTGTGTGCATACAGTATGTGTGTGTGTGTGCGAGAGAGATAGAGTGTGTGTGTGTGTGCATACAGTATGTGTGTGTGTGAGAGAGAGAGAGAGAGTGTGCGCGGTGTGTGTGTGTGCGCGTGTGTGCATATGGTGTGTGTGTGCGTGAGAGAAAGAGAGAGAGAGAGAGCGAGTGTGTGTGTGTGTGTGTGCGAGAGAGATAGAGTGTGTGTGTGTGTGTGTGTGTGCGCGCAGTGTGTGTGTGTGCGTGTGTGTGTGCGCGTGTGTGCATATGGTGTGTGTGCGCGCGCGGTGTGTCTGTGCCTGTGTGCATGTGTGCGTTTGGCAGAGTGGAGGAGTCAGAAAGAGCTCTCCTCCCACTGGCAGGATTGGGTGTGCCAGCACAGAAGCGGCAGACAGCAGGAGCAGCGGTGACACAGCTCTGCAGCAGAGACACCGAGGGCCCCAGCAGGGCCTCCTCCTCCTCCCGCTCCTGCCAGGAGCCTCATTACCAAGACAACACAGAGCCGCCTTCCTGGAGGAGGAAACTGCTGGAGCTTCGCTGCGCTATGGAAACGCAGGGCTGTGCGGCTGTCTCTTTGCTGCCTGTGTCCGCGCAGCGCTGTCTGAGCCTGTGCAGCCCATCTCTGCGCGGCTGTGTCTGTGCGCCCGTCTCTCCTGTGTGTGTGTATGTGTGTGTGTGCGCGTGTACCAGATGGAAGAGACCAGAAAATTAGGATGAGTCAGAGTTAAGCTGGAGAAGAGATTTTCAGCTGTCAGAAAAGCCTAAGTAAAATGTGCAGTTTGTTTGCAGTATGAAGAGTCAAGAATAGATTTCTGTATAGAGCTCTCACAGCAAAGCTGTTTTTCGTAGCCAAATCACAACCTGTACTTTTTTTTATTTTTTTTTTAAAAGGATTAAAATCAGTGAATGAATTCAATGCCAAAAATATTCTATACACCCTCCTCCACTCAAGCAACATCCCCTTATCCACTGGAGGAATGGCACCAGAACACTTAAATCTGCACTCTCCTCTACCTTTTCATCGCATGCACACCGAGAGGCAGAAACACCCAGTGTCACTTCAGAGACAGGGCATGCGCTAATCGGTTCTGCCGTTCTTGTACACGTGGTCCGTGTCACACCTCAATTTTTGCCAGCTTGTTTTTTTTTGTTTATCACAAGTACAAAGTTCATAGACAGTTCTACTTCTATGAACGAATAGTTATTTCAAAAATCCACATTGCTAAATCATAATGCTATGTTAAGTAAATAGTAAAACCATATTTTTTTAAAGCAGTTACGTTTTTTTGCTGTTCCTCAAAATTGAATTTTCTCCAAGATTTCGCATTTATGATTTGAACCACACGTCACAATTTAAACTTTTTCCATTTAAAAAAAGGTTTTTTTTTTATATACATACGATTGTTCTGCGGTGAAAATAACAAAAAAGAACAATTTGTTTTGAGACGTTGCTAGTCTCCACGATAAGGTTGTCCCCCTCCCCCACGCAGCGAGTAAAAACCAGGTCACCCTCAAAGCACAATGGCACAGACCGGGTTTGCAAACACGTCCCCCCCCCCCCCCCCCTCCCTCGGGCGATGTTCCCATGATGCCGAGAGACGGCAGTCTAGGGGCACTCTCTCCACACGGGGCCTCTAATGCGCTCCGTTCTGCAGGCTTCAATAAAAACACGTCCCAGCGCGAAAACCCAGGCTGACTGCGGACCGAGCCCACGCACAGCCCCACGCAGGTAAGCAGATAAACCCCCCCCAAAAAACCCTTCTGGGGAGGAGGTGAATAGAGAGTAAGATTAAGAGAGGAGGAAAAAAAACATTTTTAAAAGAAAAAAGGGTGAAAGAAAGACTAAAGAAAAAAAAAACAACCAAAAGAACTGAAGGAGCAGGGACAGTATGATGCTGAGAAAACTCACTATCATTGGAGGGAATTAAATGGACAACGTACAGAGGAGAAAAAATGTCAGTAATTCAAAATAATCGTGAAGATTACGAAAAAAAGAAATTATTTACACAGTGCTTCTGATGCAGTTCATTGCTCTTACTAGATAACAGAACAGTGAAGTTGACAATAAAATAAGGACCAAAAACATCATCTTTTCGATTACGCGACTGGGGAGAGAGATGGCAGCGTAACAGGCAGCGCGGCGGACGGCCGTACCGCGTGAGCTTGGTGCCGATCTGCTGCCGCGACTCCAGCCGCTCCTGGTCGGTCTGCATGGGGATGATGTTCTTCTCCTCCAGCTCGCGCTGGCTGGGCCGGTTGCTCAGCTTGATGGCCAGAGAGTCCTTCCTCAGCACCTTCAGCGCCAGCGTACCTGCAGGCCCAGAGTGCGTACGCTAAGAACCTGCTGTGGGCTCGTTCCCATGGAAACGGAGTGTGCCCCCCCCCCCCAGATTTGTTTTTTTGATTTGAGGGTGGGGTCTGTGATCGCTCGAACCCCCACCCCCCCTCCTCTTTTCCAAATCATGTGTTTAGACCTGATTTGTTACTATTGTAAATGTAATACAGTTGGTCTGCGTAATGAAATAGAAATGTATGATCAAAAAAACAAAGATTTGTTATTGTGCACATAAACCATCCATATTTTGTGTGCTTGACTTTGGATGCACTACGCCCCAGAGAACGTGTGCGCATTAACACCTGTGTGAATCTGCCTGACTGTGATGTGCATGCCTGTGGACTCCCATCTCATGAGAGCAAAGACATTTTTCTGTGGTGAAGATTTATTAGTAATAAGACATCCCTATCGGAATAGTCCCAAGTTATAACCCGGCTTGAGTTACGGTCAAAACGGTACCAAGCCCTTGACCGGGTTTAGTGTAAATAAAAGGCTTTACTTGTGAACCGCGGGACAGCAGCTCTTACTTGTGAACAGCATGTCGTCGTCATCCTCGTCTTCCTCCTCGTTGTCCTCGTCCTCCTCGTCCTTGTACATGCTGGGCAGGTCCTCGTAGTCCGACTCGTCGGGCATGTTCTCCTTGTCGTCGTCGCATTCGATGACCACGGTGGGCACCTGCCGGATGTCCATCAGACTGCACTGCCCGCCGTGCAGCGCGGAACTGAGGGGAGGGGCCAGGCAGAAGGGCGTGCGTCAGTTTCCCTGGCAACAAGCTCACCAATGGGTTAAATTTCTACACACACACACACACACAAGGCCAGGGTTCAAAGCGACAGTTGTCCTGAAATCTGACCAATAATGAAATGCAAGAATGGCATCTTCACAAACACGGCTTGGAGAGAAATCCCGAAACTTAACTTGTCAAGCTGAGTTTGTGAAGAAAAAGCACAACACCTGCATTTAACTTGCAAGGTTAACTATTAATTAAGATTAATAACCCCGGGGGGGAGGGGGGGGGGGCACTTATTGTCCTTGTGAATAAAAACAACTGATTTGGATCATCAGTGAAGGTGCCTCGGAACCTCCTTTTCTCCATATAAATGGACAGCACAGAACGATAAAGCAATCGCCTGAGCACAAAGGCTTCTGGGAAGGGAATCGATGAGGCCGCGCCGCGCGGACACCGTCTGCACAGCCACGCCGACTCCAGGGGGGGGGGCGTTGGGGGAAAATCGCTGAAGGACACCAAGCCGCCCGGAAACAATATCGATTTGGAGCGACCGCAGCGCGATCGCTGTTCGCCTCGAACTGATCTACGAACGCGCCGGGCTCAAAGCCAGAAAGGATTTCAGCAGCTACCGCCATCTGCTCATCCAGCTGGGCGGGAGGGGGGGGGGGGGGTCAGGTGCATCATGGGTATTCAAATAACAATGCAGGCGGGGCGGACGCACAGGAGCCGACATTACAAGCCTCAGATAGGATGGATGACGGGTAAATTTCACTTATCAGGAATAAACAAGCCAGCATCTCCCCCTGGTCCTTCCTGTCAAATGACATTTCACATGTTTCATACGGTATTTGTATCCTATTGTTTATATTGACACCCTGTTGACTGCTCGGCCAGGTCTAGAAAAAGAGATTCAGGATTTCAGTAAGAGTTATTGGTTAAATAAAGGTTAAATAAAAGAAATTCAAATAAAAATGCAAAGGGCTCCACAACCCACCCTTCACAAACAATGGCAGTTGTTCATCGCATCCTGATGGAAGAGAACATCTGAATGAGGGGAGAGCATGGGAGTTCAGCCATAACCAACAAGAAAATATTTAGAATTTTTCAAATGACATATTTAAATGTCGTCCTTCCTTCTCGTTATAAAACAGTGGTATATACATATTTTTTGCAGATACAATAATTGTTCAAGCCAGACTAAACACACATTTTCTCTGAAACACCCTGTTCGGCTTACTGAAACTACGATCTCCCACAATGCATTGCAATCTCTTGTTCCTAATGATGTGTAAAACAATGCGTTGCTTAAAATACTTCATAGGACCATGAAAATGAAACGGTATCCTTGCTGGAGGACGACAGTATTTCTAACCAAGTGCACTTAAATCAGGAGCCTCTGTTTCCATCCCACAAGCTCTCCAAATTTAGCACTCTCATGGGCGTAACAAACCAAAGGAACACCCCTCTGGCCATAAGTTAGGCAGTCGGGTCCTACGTGCCACCAGAATAATTCACTGTACGCCTTTGTTTCCTCCACACCACGGGGATTTACCACACCACTGACACTGAAGTCATCAGCAGGGCGTTACGCAACGTGAGACTGGATGCACATTTTATCAGAAAATCAACCGCAGTCTAAAAATAGTCACGTTTTACATAATCAACAACACAGCGTCCATATTTTGCCCAAAATAGATCTGAAGCGTTCTATAAAAATGCAACTGTGTGCGCAGAGAGCAAAAGTCTCCAATTTCCAACCTATATTCTTGCATGTAAATATAGTCCAGTTACTTCATATCATATCAAAGCGGATAGAGCTATCAAGGTTTTGATTTATTATTATTTATTTTTTTTAAACTGATTTGAATCTCATTTCTGGTAAAGCTACATTTCGTATTTTGGCATACATTTTTTTTTTTTTGCCACTTTTTTGGATTTTTTTCTGACAATCCAGGATACCAACGCAACGGCACCCAAACTGAAGAGACAGGACAGCAGGCCGTAGATAAGGAACTCCTGTGCCAGTCCTAAATCAGTTCAGAGCTCCAAAGACCTGAACATGGGCCTTAAAGGGCCAGGAAGGTCACTGCACTCTTCTGGGTACGTTTCCCCTTCACACACGGGGGGGGGGGGGGGGGGGGGGGGGGGCGGGGGCAGCAGAGATGGGAAGTGTGAAGGTTTTCCAGAAGAGGCCTCACACCCCCCCCCCCCCCACCTGACACCCAAGGCCAAACCAGGACACCGGTCTTGATGATGCCACCGCCACAAATCCCTCATTAACTTCATTCTCTTCATTAGCTTCCCTTATTTGTTATCTATATTGCCAGCTTCCAATAACTGCAATTACACCAGCTGCGCTACACCTCACAGGCAACTACACCCGCTGCGCCATACCTTAACACTGCCAAACACAACCACTGCGATACACCTACTGTGCAGTAAAAATCTGCTTTCTCTACAGCACAACCAGCTCTCTCTTCCTAATAGACCACAAATATCAGGAGAAATGGCTTGGAGGCTTCGTCCTCTCTTCTGAAAAGACTCCATTCTGAGCCCAAACAAACAGCTTGGCTATCTGAGGACAGGCCATTCATTTCTGTGGGGATCCTTTGTGTGTCCTAATTTAGCAGGCCCCGTCCGCGAGCACAGCCCGCTGCCGAATTCACCCCCCCGTGCGCAGGGCTGAGGAACACGAGGACGGGCGGCATGCGCGTACGGGCGGGACAGGGGGTGAATTTTAGGGCATCGCACGGCGCGGATTAACTCCGACGCATCCTTCTCGACAGCTGGAGTCCACTGCAAGCGCTACGCAAGCCCTGCAAAAGGGCAGGGAAATGGCTGGGAAACCTGGACTCTAACACAGAGCGTGTTCACGCTGCACTGACACGCATGCGGCACAGACAGTAAGGGTGCAGCACAGACCAGGCAAAGAACGAATGTGACGTATGCAGAACTGACAGGAATGACAGGGGCGGCACAGACCGCAAAGGTGCAGCACAGACCAAAGACAGCCTGCAGCAGCACATGCAGAACTGACAGAAAGGAGAAGGGCAGCACAGACTGAAGCAGCAGCACAGACAGTAAAAGTGCAGCGCAGACCAGACAAAGGGGAGCAAAGCGACGTATGCAGAACTGACAGGAACGATAAGAGGCAGCACAGACTAGAAAAAGGCATAGCAATGCGACACATGCAGAACTGACAGGAATGATAAGGGCAGCACAGACAGTAAAGGTGCAGCACAGACAGACACACAGACGGACAGACGGAAGGCGCCCCACCTCTCCAGCCGCTGCAAGGTGAGGGCCAGCGTCTTGTTGAGCTCCTCGATGACGCGGCTGGGCGGGTGCACGGACATGGGCAGGGTGCCGTACTGCAGCGCGTGAGGGTGGGGGTGCCCGTGGGAGGGCAGCAGGGAGCCGTGGAGGGCGCTCAGGGGCTGGGGGGAGCACTTCGGGGGGAAGCCGGCCAGGGAGGACTCCAGGCCCGAGGGGGGCGCGCAGATCACCACCTTTTTGGGAGGTAGAGGAGGAGACATCTTCCCCAGCATGTAGGGCAGTTTCATGGGCTGTCCTGAGTCTGTGGAGACAGGGATGGGGGGAGAAATACAATAATATTAATAATACATTTTAAATGTGGTTTCATTTAGACTGCACTGTACCGTACTACATGTACCCAGGCACACACAGCTTGCCTCCAGCCCAGTGAAGCTCTGGCCTTTGCACTTGCGCAGGTGCGCCCTGTTAGGAGTGGAAATGCCTGTCAAGTCTGAGCGAAACGGCGCGGATTTGCTCCGCATGACTGCCCACTGGGGAGAGGGGCTGCGAATGTGTGGGAGACAGAGCAACAGAGAGAGCGACGAAGAGGGGGGAGGAGAGAGAGAGAGAGAGAGAGAGAGCGAGAGCAACAGAGAGAGCGACGAAGAGGGAGGAGGAAAGAGAGAGAGAGAGAGAGAGAGAGAGAGGGGGGGAGGAGAGAGAGAGAGAGAGAGAGCGCAACAGAGAGAGCGACGAAGAGGGGGGAGGAGAGAGAGAGCGACGAAGACGGGGGGGAGGAGAGAGAGAGCAACAGAGAGAGAAACGGTGAGCACGAGAGAGCATACAATGAAGAAAGAGAAAGAGAGAGAGAGAGAGAGAGAACGAGAGCAATAGGAACGAGAGAGAGACAGAGCGGTAGTCCTCCTGACAGATCGACCATGACAGAGGGCAACCCAGTGGACCTCACCCTGGCAGACCTTAATGAGGATAATAACTCTGGAGCCATCTGCATCTGCTCCACACAGTCATCCATCACAGGCCCGTCCTCACACAGACTCATACAGGAAGATCCACCAGGCCAGCGAGGCTCACCACAGGTGTGGAGAACCAGCGCCAAAGCAGCAGAAGCACCAGAGAACCCCCAGGACCCAGATCATCATGCGCTGCAAGAACTGCGTGGAGTGCAGCGGCTCCGGAGACGAACACTGGCCGGATTTTCAATAACTGTTTTAGTGCTGCTGCCTTGGCTTTTTCCGAGATGCACAGTTCAGTATTAACACGCTCTCCATTCGTAAGGGACCCAGGGGGATTCTTCATCACACTCTGGACCTGGAGAGCCAGGGGCCGGTTGCACCAGCTGTGCATAAGAAGCCTAGTTATAACATAAACCTCTACCACAGGGATCAGCAACTCACGGTCCTCGAGGGCCGAGAACTGCTGGTTTTCCACCCTCCCTTTGCCTGGGAGTCAGGCGTGAAGACAGTCTGGCCAATCAGTGGCACTAATTACCCGGGAGAAAAGAAAACCAGGGCTGGATTTGGATTCGAGGGCCAGAGTTGATGATCCCTGCTCTACTAAAGTTACAATTTGCGCACTACTAAAATCACACCACATAACACAGTTAGAACGTAACCCTACAAATAAACTGAGTATTTACGCAAGCCAATGGCCAGGAATGATGGTGTAACTGATGACGCTTCAATGACAGAACAAGTAAATGTACTGAAGAACTGCCTGAAAACTACAAACCCCATCCTCGCCAACATTCTGGGTCTAAGTGGGCTAAAAAAATATGACTGCAAACCCACTTAATGCGGTAGAAAAAAAGCACTAGTTTCTCAAATACAGTCTACAGTGATATGCACTGGATACCATATTGGTTGCTGCAACTTCGCCAACAGAAAAAATTGTTCTATTGTCTATTCCAGTTCAGCGAATGGATCAATCGACACTGATGTCATTTTGTGCGACTGTACACTGCTATAGGAAGAGCTGACACCCTATGAAAGTTTTGTGTTGAGGACACATGGTGCAACCAAATTTATTAGCTGCCGAGTTATAAACCAATGAGTAGCTACTAATTGGGGGCAGCCTGTGCTATATGACAGCCAGGGAATGTGCTCAGACAGAGGGGTCTCTCCGTTCAGGACCCACGCCTCCTGGACCTCCTCATTTAGCCTATTCCTGTACTAAAGCAAGCTCAATGGAGAACCCCCATTCTAAGAGCTTTTCAGTCTGGTTACAGGATTCATGTGGGAACCCATAAGGTTCTGCAAATGATCAAAGTAATTTCAAAATGATATTCTGAAAATCAAAAAAGAACAATGGGTGTAACAAATGACTGAACATTAGTTATATAACACACTATCAAAAAATCAAAATGCCTTCAGACTTAATCCCCATCTAAATCTCCATTAATTTGAGAATATTTCATGCTGTTATTATGACATTACCATTTTTGACATTTGCTGGGTTACTTAAAGTACCCTTGTGCACACAAGCCTGGAGTAGAGCTGGGGGATTTGTGACCTGCTAATCTTCTCAGGGAGGCAAAAGTAATCCCGTTTGAAGGCTAAACCACCTGATGACTCGACTGGCGGGCCGTCAAGCTTTCGCTGAATGGGACTGTGCCAGGCACTTCCTGTCCTTGAGAAGAGAGCGAGCGAGAGAGAGAGAGCGAGAGCAGAGAGAGCAGAGAGAGCAGAGAGAGCAGAGAGAGCAGAGAGAGCAGAGAGAGCAGAGAGAGCAGAGAGAGCAGAGAGAGCAGAGAGAGAGAGAGAGAGAGAGAGAGAGAGAGAGAGAGAGAGAAAGAGCAAGAGAGCGAACGAGAGAGAACGCAGACTCACCGGAAACATGATTGGGGACTCTGGAGAAGGGCTTCGGGGGGAGCGCAGGGGGCTGCTTGTGGTACAGCGGGGGCTTTGGGGGCGTGTCCTGACTGTCACAGTGGAAGCCCACAGACTTTTTGGGAGGCAGAACCAAGGCGGGCTTCTTGGGGGGCTCTGGGGGACTGACCCTGACCTCTGCAGGCCGGTACTCCATGGAGGCTGGGGGGGGGGGGCAAGGAGAGACACGCAGACAGTCTTACTCATTAAATACCAACCTCTGTGCACACAAAGCACACTCTGGCTTCACCTGCTAGGTGAGCTCAAAGAGTCAGCATTATTCTGTCTAAAGAATCACTTTCAAGGGAAAAAGAACAGAATCAGGGGAACGATCCAAAACAAACTGATGCCACAGCTTCTTTCTTTATCGCTGCAAAAAAAAAAATAAAAAAAAAAAAAACCCCCCACAAAACTTCACTTTCATCCATCAGAGGAGGATTCTACCAGCATAGCACCATTACATTACCGCCTGTGCTAGTTCGGCTGCACAAAGGCCTCCTTAAGAAGCAGCACCGCTTAGCGGGGCTTCCTCTGGATCAATCCCCCAGCACCCGGCACATCAAACCCATCAGAAAGCCGTAATTAACCCGCCGGTATACGAGCGAGCTGCATCCCCGAGGCAGACCGCAGACTTTCTGAAGCGGGCGCGGGCTAACGTGAGCCCGCGGGCTAACTGGGAGGATCCAGACCCCGGTCCCCTTCGCCACTCACCCGACCCGTCCATCAGCTCCGAGCCGGGGAGCAGCCGGAAGGCGTGGTCCTTGCCGTCGCAGTCCAGCGCGCCGGAGACGGACCCCGACGACTGCCCGTTCTCCATCTTCCCGTCCTCTTTCGGCAGCGAGGCCGTCCCGTCTGCCCGGAGAGACGGAGACGCGTCAGAAACCGGCGGCGGCCATCGCGGGAACGCGGTCCAAGACCAGAGGAGCCGAGGTTTAGAAAAACCAAAATGGGCCCTAGCTTTATCCCCAAAGACAGCGGCTGACAGATGACTCAAATAAATATGTAAATATGCACTGTAGCCTCCAGATCCACGCTCCCCCAGTGTGATAGCATCAGGCCAGAACCTGCTCTGGACTTTCAGAAGGCAGAGTCTATGCAGCCCCCACCATCCGGTACGACCTTTGACCTTTGACCACTCTTATGCATTCCCACTCGTAGCCTTTGCTCAAATGACGCCATTTCCCTTTCAAACTTAAACACTTTTAAAAAAAGCCCTTTGCGCCCGAAGCCCCGAGTCGGCTTCAACATCTCTGATCACACCTTTTTTTTTTTTTAATCTGGAGAGAGCGCTCCAGCAGTGGCCCACGCATTCTGCGAACATCTCGTTAGACGCGAAAAGTAGGTCAGTCTCAACCTCGCAGCCTGACTCACTGATATATACTGGAAGCGCGCGCCAGTGGAAATCAATGCGCAGCAGACGGCCAGGAGGCCAATTCTCCAGGCAGTTAAAAAATAAAATAAAATAAAAATAATAATTAATCACAGTTCAGATCAGTCGATCAGACAGAGTTCAGGAAGGGGAAAGGGGGGGAGTGTAAGTAAAAGGGTGTTTTTCTGCCATTTTTCCCCCATTCGTGGTGCTGAATTTAATTCCTTGTGCACTGCAAGTTGGTGTACTTTACTTCACAGCACAAAGTGACATCTTTCAAATGGTAGCTTAGTGTTCAACCTAAGCACCATAACACACTGTCCAATTTTCAACTCTGCCTTTGTGATCCTCTCTTTGGAGAATCTTTTTTTTTTTTTTTTCCCCTCTTATGCGCAACCTTTAGCGATGAATTTTTGAGTCTTCAAACTTCTCAACAAGACTCTTTGGTTTAATTTTATTTATTTATTTATTTATTTATTTATTTTTTAAGAGGATTTATAGCATGCAGCCCCAGGATTAATATGGATGTTCCAATTAAAGCATTCAATTAGAGGGAAAAAAGGAAGCAGAAAATATGCGAAATAATCTGAAGTGCTGAACGCACATCAAGGGAATGAAATGTGGCTGTGATGAAAATTTTAATAGCTCAGTTTTGAATACATTATAAACAACACAAGCGTACACAGGTACACACTCAGTCTACATGCCTAATGTATGAGGCTGACAACAGCATAGCAGGGCTGCATTCAGACAGACTGCAACAAAACACAGAAGTACAGTAAAGCAAGGGGGCACAACTTCATCACTGGAGGGCCAGCGTGTGTGTGTGTATGTGTGTGTGTGTGTGTGTGCACGCATGCCATTTTCTAGTCTCTTTTTGCTTTATCTTCATTGAAACAAACTATTCTGACGCTCTCCCAGTGAAACTCCTCGCTGTCAGGTGAAAAGAAGCGGCTGGCAACTCCACATGTATCGGAGGAGGCATGTGGTAGTCTACACCCTCCCCAGACCGACAGGATAGCGCATGGACCAGGACTGCGATACACACGGGGAATTGGTATAACGACTAAATTAGGGAGCAAAAAATGGGGAAGAATGGCAACAAAAAAAACAATTTATTCTGGCCTAACACAATCACTACATCTGGTGTATCCGTGTAGCCAGGCCTGTAAGGAACCAGAGTAAAACATCTGCAGTTTATTTCTACGGCTAAAGCCACAGCAGGAATTAGGGTGTCAATTTAATGCAACCCACAATGATTAAAAACAGTTACTGTACATCCCAAACCTGGCCACAGGTACACAGGTTAAAGCCACACCCCCTTTACCTTTCTCGAATATCTCCTTCAGCACACCCCTCTTGATCAGCTCCTCCCTGCTTTGCCTCATGGAGATCTTCCGCTCCAGAGCTGCGGGTTCGAAACAGAAAAGCAGGTTAAAGTGCATATCCTCAGTCCCAACTCCACAGCACCCTCCCCCAAACATACTCCTGACAAACTTTCCTCCCCCTGCTACCCCCCAGTGAGGTTCTGCAGCCTCTCTCACTCTCCGCCAAGACATTCCCTCGCCCGTCTGAACGGCAAATGGCTTTTAACGCCACCGTGTTCAATTTCATTATTTACACTTTGATGAGAATGTGCACTTTCACCACACAACTCAAAGACTGCACAAAACAACTTGGACACAACAGAAGACACCTGGAAAAGTTATGCATGCACATACTGTAACTCAAATGTGTCCACTGCAAATCCCACAATACTTGGGTGTTACAGGGAGGAAGAACAACTCTTGGATGAGAGGGAACAGGCCTCAGGGAGCCAGACCTTGTTCAGCTGCACGTACACACACACACACACACACACACACACAGGTCCCCAGTGTACTGGCCCAGGTCTGGCTGTTCAGTTCCTTGAGCTCTGAATATCTCTGACGCCTGTGTGTGTGTGACAATCAGTGACAGTGTTTGATTGGTAGGATAGGTTTTGAATAAATCTGGGACGCAAACATTAATTGTGAACCATTTTGACATCATGAGAGGAATGAGGCTATGCAAATGCAATTAGTTACAGGGTCCAGACCAGCAGACCCGAATCCTATCAAAACGGATACAGCTAATCAAGTAATAACGGTCTCCAATCAAGACCTTCATTAGCCGAATCCAGCACTTTAAGTTCTGGGCCAGAACGAAACCGCAGAGAACCGGAAAGGACCGCATTCTGCGGTCGTGCCCCCGGGGGGGTGGATCTGTTCTCGCTCCGTTTCAGTGACGTGGCGTTGACGAGGGTGGGTTGACGGTGCTCAGAGGTCACCGCGAGCGGGATGCGTCACCCCGCCAGAGCGAAACCTGCTCACCGAACGAAACGCGGCGCCGTGCGTCGAGAGACCTGCGGGCAGCTCGTACAGAACCCGCCTCACGGACCCTCGCCGCACGTACGCACCTGTGTGTGTAAGGGGAGCACTGGCAGGCAGGCTGTCCAAACCCCCCCCTTTGTTGATGTACTGCACAGCCGGGGGCTGTTCCTCGCTAACTCACAGAAGCAGCGCGTCGCTAAGCTAAGCCGAGACGGACGGAAGCACGCCACGCAGCTGTTTTTCATCATTACTCAGCACTAAGCTGATCAATAACAGCAATCCATTACACGGTTAACTCTCAGTTAACCAATTACTTGGGTCTGAATTAATCGGGTCAACCTAAAATCCGCAGACCCCATCGCTCTCCGGGACCGAGGTACGAGGGCGCACTGTGTTAAACCACAGAAGACCGCGCTGGGAACATCTCCACCTTTTCCCTCTAGCAAGGTCGTCTACGACGTTAGCGGCAGTAAAAATTCAATCTCGTGTAATTGGGTCAGAGGAAGCACAAAGCTCTTTGTTCACAGGAGGCTACAAAGGCACAGTAAAAAAAGGAAGATAAAAAAAAAAAAAAACTGGATTTCATTGGTTTTTGGATTGGATTGAAGTGAACAGTAACTCACCCTGTGACCAATCAGCAGGCAGCGTGACAGAGTGTGAGGCACGCCATTCGCCAGACAGCCAGATTCCAGAAAAACCAAAAAAAAAAAAAAGTAGCCATTTTACATTTAGTGTTTTTACTGATTGAGTAGACAGAACGCAGGGAGTTTTTACCTGTTTATAGTCATAACAGGTGCAAAGCAGACATAACAAGATTACTGCAAAGGTAAGCAAACATGTTTTCTGTCAGACCGAAGTGTTTATCAAAAGGAAAAAGAAACGGAAAAAAAAAAAAAAAAACTAAACGATGGCAGACGTCCACATGCTGAAGGAGACAGATTCCAGTACAGATGGAGTATGAAGCAGCATTTCCAAGGGGACTTAGGGATTAGGAAACAGGATGAGCTAAAAATCACGTCACATGCCCATCTTGAAACAAAAACAGCTCGCTCCTTGGGCTGAAAGAACCTCTAAAGTAACGAAGAGCCCAGACTGAACACCGCTTATCCACAACCACACCTCAACTCACAAAACACATGCAATGCAGGAAGTAGGCTGCCACCTACACCCCCCCCCCCCCCCCTCACAAATTGGGTAATACCTTTAGTTTAATATAACGTTTATGTAAGAACTTGTTTCTGGGAATAGGACCGACAATTCCAGTTATAATACTGTGCATTTACGCTCGAGCGTCAGATCATTTCATAGACTAAAATTAGAATCCTTAACCAGCAGCAGTTCAGTTAATGGTCATTATATTTCGCTCACACCAAATGAGGAAAAACGTTCAAAATGGCACCCAACAGGCAATCGACTGGGACTCCAACATCCATAAAACTGCTCGGCTCCTCGCAGGACCTCCAAAAAACAACCGGGGGGGAGCCGTTTATGAGCGGAGCTAACAGGAGGAACCCCGAAGCTCCCCCTATGATCTCCACCGAACGCCAAATTTCCCATTACCATTAAAGCCAATTACACAAACCTCAAACTCGGTCATTAGAGGGAGTTTAATGTTGGCTGCGGTTAACGGTGCAAGGCAGGATCTCAGCATGGCTCACAGCATAGACAGAAATACTAATAATAATAATAATACAAAATATATTGATAAATGAATAAATTAAAAAACCCAGACGCACAAGCATGTTCTACTGAACCACCATCTAACTCGAATTTAAATAGCGGCAACCCCCTCGAGGAGCAACATGGTTCAATCCACAAGACTGATCCGTGCAACAACCGTAAATAACGACCATGGATATACGATAGGAAATGTGCTATAAACAGCTGAGAAACCAGAGGCGCTATTTAAATGCAGTTAACCATCATCAACTTGCAACATGGTTTGTGTACGGAGTCTAAACTCTGTGGTTGCAGGAGCCTAAACAAGGTTAGAGTTTAAAATACATGGCTAGGCAGTCAAAGTTGTGGATATGGAAGTCTAAACATGATTCGGGAATCTATAACCAGCGGGGTGAGGGGGGGGAAGGGGGGGCAAGGAGGCTGGGCAAATTAGCACCTTTAATTTTAAATTAGATTCACTAATGAAAGACCTGAATATAATTAATGAATTTGACCCCCAAGCTATCCTTGCAAAAGAAGCCCTGCTCTCTGGATAGAATAAAAATGAGACCGAGTCACAGATCGGTTCATCCATTACTCCTGCCCCCGTCAGAGTGATGAGGGGCCCTCGGCCCTAACGCACACCGCGTTCAGCGGCGGTATGCCAACAGATCCGCGCCTCTGGATCGGAACGAGGCGGCCGCCCGCGAACGTGGCTCTGTGACATAACTCCGGGGTTAAGCCCCCATCGGGACGATGCGGGGTTACACAACGCACAGACAAATCCCCCAAACGGGCCCTCTCACAAAAACTCAGGTTCGTGTCCTTAGCACAAGGAATTTCGTAGAACTGAAATGTATTCTGAAAAAAATAAGAATTACAATAAATTTATTTTATTGAAATTACAAATGGCTAAAATAAAGTGCAATTCTAATAACAGAATGCATCACTTTGTTCCACTGGATGCAGCCATATACAGCCAGGTGTCTAAAACACTTTAATTTATGATACCAGTATAGAAATTAGTATTAACCATTAGGGTGCAGGTTCCAAACCCATTTGGGACACATTAAGGCTTGTATTTATGTCATTAAAAAAAAAGAAAAAAGAAATGGCTTTCATTTAATCGTTAGTCAAGGTTAAGGACACATCTAAACGGAATTCAAGCCAAAGAGATTGGAGGTGAGGAGCAAGGATCCACAGAAGAAAGGCTTCCATAAACACAGCTCTACAAGACATCGCATTGCCTTGAATCACCCCCCAAGAACAAAGAACCAATTTTTTATTTTTATTTTTTATTTAAAAAAAATAAAAAATAAAAACACGCTTTTCAAAGTTCGAAGCCTCCCACTCGCATTATCGTAGACATGGGGGAAACAGACCAGGGAGAGCCAGGAACCGTCTGAAGCTCTGTCAAGAAGCAGTCAACACACGTGCCCCTTCTCCACCCCGTTGCCGTGGGCAGCGTGGGGTTTGATAGGGCTGCCAGATCCCTGCTGGCGGCCTTCTCTGCTACTGCGGGACGTGGCAGCCGTCGCCATGGCAACTGCAGGGCTGCCACCACCCATTGCACTAAAGCATATATACCGGCCGCTCCCACGAAGAGCGGCTTGCATAAGCGCACGCGAAATGGTTTTGGCGACAAAGAGCCAATGTCAAGCCGTTAGGGCCACAGCCAATAGCACTTAAGTCAAGTAACTTAAAAGGTGCAGTGTGTAAGATTGTTGCAGCACACTTTTTCATATTTGGTTCCTTCACATCACAAACGATGTCAATTAATTAAAAAATTAATGGGGGCGACATAGCTCAGGAGGTAAGAGCGGTTGTCTGGCAGTCGGAGGGTTGCCGGTTCAATCCCCCGCCCTGGGCGTGTCGAAGTGTCCCTGAGCAAGACACCTAACCCCTAATTGCTGTCAACGAGCTGATTGGTACCTTGCATGGCAGCCTTTCACCGTTGGTGTATGAGTGTGAGTGTGTGTGTGTGAATGGGTGAATGATAGGCATCAATTGTAAAGCGCTTTGGATAAAAGCACTATATAAACGCAGTCCATTTACCATTTACCAAAAACCCAGTATCTCCAATTGCCCCAGGCTCTGAAATCAGCCACTCCAAACTTCACCATGTCTGGGGAGCTCATTCGACAGTGCCCCTGCCTTACATCCCTCAGGCAAGGCGTTGCCTTCACCACACCGTTCACCACAGCATTGAGCCGAACACTACACAGCGCTGACCAGGTGAAACAGCCAGATGTGAGAAGGGTCACTTTTAGCCCCATGCAAAAGCCCTGCATTCAGCTGCTCTGTGGAGGCAACTCGCCAATAACCGACTGACAGAGGGGGCGCGAACAACGTCTGTGAGCCACCCACCCACAAACCGCGCCGGACTGCCCGCCGCTCCGCTAAACACCCGTCAGCCTTTTGATGGATCGCCTTAAAATAGAAAATAAAATAAAAAAAGAAGGCAACATGCCAGCAGAACGGTGTATTGTAATAGAATCTCTCCCCGCTCGTCACAACTGCAAGCAAACAAACGCTTATTTCACGAAAACGGCCGAGAGAAGTCTACTTACAAAATTATAAATGCATGTCAGATTAATTTACATTTAAATTTCAATGATTGTGCTCACGAATCAAAAGGCGGGTTAGCAATGTAAATACCCAACATTTGGGAGGCGGGGTTTAACGAGAACCTGGCGATCACAAAACCAACAAGAGCGCCACTTGTGTAAATGGGTTGTGGGTTAAAGAACCAAACTACCTCATCACACTTCTGACGTACAGTATACTTGAGTCAAATCTGTTGCCAGAGGTGGAAAGTCCAGGGGGTCAGAAAGTAAGTCATGCCATGTGTTTCTTCCACCCATTTCACGAATTAGTTCCACCTGCTGGCTGAAGAACTGTGCCAATTAGCAAATCCAGGTGATTGGAACAAAACACAGGAGGACTTGCTTTCCAAACCCGAATTTTCCACCTCTCTCTCTTATACTCAGTCACACACAGGTTTAGCCATATCACCTACCTAATCACAACAATAAGGAGGGAAAAATAAGAAAGGACTAATTTCAGCCTGCTACACTTTACAAACTAACAAGCAAACAACAGAAAAAGACTGAGTCTGTGCTGGATTCTTGCATCAGCACTGAGGATAAAAAAAACCCAAAAACTAAAGAGAGAGAGAATTTGTGGGAGCTGTCAGAACGGCACAGGGGCATTGTGGGGCTGGAAAGCGTACGCGGGCGGAAATCTTTTGGGTACAGTATCTCCTCAGCTGAAAGGAACAGGTAAACAACGGCCTGCGTTTTCGGCTGGCATCTCCGAGAAGCGGTCCCAGAGGAGGACCGGGGGGGGGGGGGGGGGGGGGGACCGCACACGGAGGCCGACCGAGCCACGGAGAACAGAGGCACAGAACACAGGAGAGTCGGAATGAAGAACACAGACCGGAACACGGTGAGAAAAAATAATAATAAAATGCAAATAAAACCGAAAAACTCAAAACAAAGAAAATAAAGAACAGGAGCATATTCCTTTCCCCTGAAGAGCACAGACTGAGAGACCAGATTTTATTTATTAAAAATCACATTTCAGTAGATCCAAAAGGGGCCCTTGCCAACCCCACTGCCACCGTCTGCACAGTACATTAGGCTCAGGTAACAGCCCGTTCTCCATCCCTGTTCAGATCTGTGTGTGTGTGTGCATGTGATCATTCCTTTTCTTTAATGCCATTACTAGATTCAGTGGGGTGTGTAAGCCAATCAAAGCAAAGCACCCTCCCCACTTACTCCAGAAAATGTGAGTGAAATGGAGTAAAGACCTGATGATGACATCACTGTCCCAGATCTGGAGGAAGATATGTAGGGCACAATATTCTCAAACATGTTCAGAGGCACAGCTAAGCATAGCCCATGTGCACACACACACACACACACACGTGTACACACGCACGCACACAGCTAAGCATAGCCCATGTGCATACACACACACACACACATACATACATGTGTACACACGCACACAAACAGCTAAGCATAGCCCATGTGCATACACACACACACGCATGCACACACAGACACACACGCACCTGAACATAGCCCATGTGTGCACACATACACACAGATGTGCATGTGCATACATGCACACACACAGGCACACATGTATACACACGCGCACACATGCCTACACACACACACGCGCACACATGCCCACACACACACACACACACACACACACACACACACGACAGGCCCATAACCGATCTCTTCACAAAATGTAAAAAAATAACAGACAGACACAAGGGAGCCGACAGGCTGCAAAGCGGTGGGAAAACAAACGGCTGCGTCGACAGCGCTGAGGAGGCAGGCATTTGCATTCCGAGCCTACGGACAGTGCGGAGGGGTGTTTGTTTCAGATCCTCCAGAAATTATGAGTCACTTAAATCTTCCCAGGCCGAGAGACAGCCGCTGAATACCAAGCTAAAGCGGCCGGCACCGTCGCCGGGCTCAGACCGCCGATCAGCCCGAGAACCCCAACAGACAGGTCACAGACACTAAATAACGCGCTAATGCGTGGCATTACCTCTCCAGCGCCCAGCTCCTGGAAACGGTAGCCCACGTTCTCTCCCCCACCTCCGTCAGAACAGCGAGAGTCTCCACGACAAGCGACAAGCGCACTCTAGTGATCAGATCTCCGCTCTCGTCTTCGGTGCCTTGCAAAAGGTATTCGGACCCTTACGTGGTTTTCACGTTCCGTTTCCTCAGGGCAAAAAATCGTGACACCTCTTAATAATGAGGATCGATATTTCGGAGCTACACTCGCACACTCGGTAGATCAGACATCCCCTCAAATGAGCAGAGGCTAAACTAGGTGGAGGAACTAGTGTCAGTCAAACTTGATCTACAGGTCTACAGGGCTCAGTAGCTGAGATCCTTGGGGGGGGTGGGGGGTGGAAATGAGCCAATAACATCCCAGTAAATCCACAAAACTGGCAAAGGGAAGGAAGCTATTCCTGGGAAAAAAGCCATCAAGAACTTTGCTTTCAGGAATTCTCAGAATTTTCTGTTTTTGGGGTACTGCAGCCACAGAGCACAGGAACTTCGATGGAAGCACCGCATTTGATGCAGACCCAGAGGGAGGAAAACTGCAATCTGCACCAAAACCGGAGACGAGCCTCTCGCCTTGACGCCCCTGGTTGATTTCGGCTTCCATTTTGGTTTTTTTTGCGCTTCTCTCCTGAATGGCCGTGCCATTTTGAGAAGCCCTAATTAGAGCAGAGAAACCCGCGGATTAGGAGAACCTGCGAGAGCCAGCCGGCCCCAGATTCACAATCTTCCCCACAGAACACAAGCAGCCCCTTTTATCTTTCACTTTTAATTAGCAACCTGAACGAATGCAGCTCACGCGCAAGCACACAACTTAATTAAGGATGCTTTATTTCGCATCATCGTCCACACACACTCACGCCACGAATAAAAGCAATCATAGGATTTGCACACCACATTCAAAAAAAACTAATAAATAAATAACCTTTTGAGCAATGCTCAATCAATCAATCACCAGTCTCGCAGTGAAACCAACCAATCAAATCTCAAAACAAGTCTTTCATTCCAAGTCTCATTCCCACCACACTTTAGAGGGGAAAAAGCAAAATCGATGCCTCTAAAAGTTATATATTTAACAATTTAAACATATTGATTTCAGTTTCTGTTACCAGGTACACTACAACCATGAACAAAAAAAAAAACTATTCAGCAGTTTGCTCCTAGTGCTGCATTTTTCACTGATGTAAAAAAATGTTAAAATGTGACGAGTGACAGTTTATCCAATACCTGACATCTACAGTTTAAAACCATACCAAAACGAGCTATTAATACAACCTGAATCTCTGTCCTCTGCTATTTTTAAGGCGGAAGACTATTCTTAGCAGTTCAATTTCTGGTCTCATTTTTTATGGTCTCTTGGTCAACTGCTGACCCTCTTTCAAAGACCTGCAATGAAACCCATTCATCCAAAATGACAAGAACAGAATCCATGTCCTCCGGTTCCCTCCGGAGTGCTACAAAAGCAGCACAGCACACACTACACCTGCCCTTTCCACCTGCACCAGTTTATTATTTTATTTTTATTTTTTTTTTTTAAAAAAGGTATTTATACACGTTTTTATTTTTTTAAAATTTTTCTTGACGTCTCTCGGTTCGCCACAGAGGTTTCAGGGAACGCAGAAATACTACGCCAACCGCACAATTCCCAGCAGCCCCAGAACCACGGCGGCGAGCGAACATTTCTCAGCAGGCTCCCCCGAAGACTTCCGGGGATGTCTGAGAGAAAGCTTCACGTTTTATACACAGGTTGTGTTGCCCGAGGGAAAAAAACGTGGGGAGCTGGAGAAAATTGAGAGAGAGTGACAGAGAGAAGAGCAAGGGGGCAGAGAAGAGAGAGAGAGAGAGACGGAAAGAAAGAGAGAGAGAGAGAGAGCGAGAGAGAGACGGAGAGAAAGAGGGAATGACACCTCACCTGCAGACGTCTGCTTGAACTTCTCGCTCTTCTTCTTCCTCCACTTCCAGGGCTTGAAGAGGCGCCCCAGGGTGGCGAACTTGCTGCGCCGGCGGATGGGGGGGGTGTGGGTGCCGGGCACGAGGGACTCGGAGCGCATCGCTGCCAGCCGCTCAACCTCCTCGGCTGCGGGGGGGAGGAGAGGAGAGCGATGAAGAACGCCGTGCAGCGGTCAGACCCAACCCGAAGATCAACCAGAACACCAACCAAATACAGGCCCGCCAGTCAAACAACAGCCAAAACCAACAGCGCATCAGTCTCTGGGATTTCCCATGAAATGTGCACAACGGCGTCCTAAACCGCAGGCCTCGAAGTGCCACTTCAGAAGAACCAAAATGTCCTCTCCCATTTCAGTCACTTTGCATTGCTTTAATAGGAGAAGGAAGTACACTGCTGGTGCCACAGACCAAGGTGCTGGACTGAGGACATGTGCCCTGGCTTTGGTGCCTGGACTTTGACGAAAGGCCTGCGCATGATAAGTTTAGCTTAGTGGAATTTCACAATTTTTGTTGCCCCAAATCTTGCCGTTTGTTCTTGTAAACATTTACTTAATATCAAATCAACGCAGGATTAATTAGCTGTCCAATTAATTGACTGCTTAAGCACTTGTTTACAGCTGGTGGGGTGCCTAATTAAGCTTAATTAATTGAGACAGGTGCCCTGAAATTCTTCAAGTGACAGTTATTTATAGACTTTGGAGCAAACGAGCCACAGCGGCAGACTCTCTCCAGGAGCAGGGCTCGAGGGGCCCTCTGTCTGAGCACGGAGAGCAATCCTCTGCCAGGCACATTGGGTTTTTTTGGGGTTTTTTTTTTGTTTGTTTTGTTTTTAAGTCACAAAGCCGTGGGCACCAACCAGAAATCAGCCATCTGCACATTAACCGGGACGCGCCCCGATAGTTTCAAACGGATCCGGCGGCTCGGCGAGCCGGTAAACGTGAACGGCGGTGCAGAAAGCGCAGGTCTGAGCGCGTGCGGCTTTTAAAATCCTCTGAATGAGCGGGCCGTAATCTGCATCGGCACACAGGGACACGTTTCACCCGGGAGACGCAGACGGATTTAAGAAAACCAGCTTTCCACAAAGGGGGATAAGCGTGGCCTCGACCCCTAGAAGCTCGAGGGAAGTCGCAGTTTGAGGCTCGTTCTAGCGACCCAAAGCCGATCCACGCCAACAGCCTCATGTTGGTCCTTTTGCCTGCCTACCTTCAGGCCTTGGAGGTTTTAACATCTCTCCAAATCCCAGCCATACAAAGCCTACTTAGTGTTAAAGTCACACTCCCATTGGTCACTTCCAAATTCAAATGATAACAGCCAACCTGTTATGGACTCCTCCCCTTGTATATGACCACACCCATTTACCCCATCTAGCTCAATGAGGACCAAGGGGATAGGGGGGATCAAAAATACAGCACTGAGGCACCAGGAAGTCATGACTGCAGCTCCACATATGCCCAGTGGCTGTGGAAAAATCACAAAGCACTGGCAGGAAACAATGCTGTGACTACCTGGATGAGTCGTTACTACAACCTTGTAGAAGTTTTGGCAGGCCAGGCGCTCATGGGAAGACACACCACTAGTCCAAGTGTACTCCACTTGGAGAAAATGGCTACCGCTGCAGTTCGGTGGAGTCCCAGAGACTTAGAAATGGCTTTGTAACCCATTCTACCAAGATATTTTTAAAACAAATTTTCTCTCATCTCTTCTGGAATTTCCTTTGATCATGGCCTAGTGTGCTTGAGGAAACTTTGTGGTTACTACTTCACTCTGATGGTAAGGTTCAATTTGTTTGAGGTTTAGTTCAGACAGGGCTGGCTGCAATCAAGCCTGGCTGTGTTCAGTCAGCTGAATCAAATTATCAATTCAATTTGGTTAATTGGTTGATTGAGTAACTAAGGGGGCAGTCACTTTTGCTGATTGGTGATGGGTGCTTGATAATGATTATTTATTTAATGAAGTTATTTTAAAAATGAATTATGCATTTACTCTGGTTCCCTTTGTCTAATATTGCATTTTGTCTAAAACCATTCAGTGTGACAAATATACAGTAATAGAGAAAAACAGGAAAAAAACCAATATTTTCACAGCCCTGTATTTGTCTTCACCTTCAGGAGACCTTACACTGTCAGTTAATTAAATACATGCCAAAGCTCATTCAACATGAATAGAAAGAGGACCACTACATCCTTGATTTCAGATCAACTTGGTTTATGTTATCCTTCAATCATCCAACCTTTAATCATTGATATAGCCTACCAGCTACTAGTCCAAAGCAGCCTATCTGAAGTTTCCATCACTTGCATTACGATTATGTAGTAGACACTTAAAAATGTGTGCATAAACATATATACACATAGTGTGTGTGTGTGTATATATATATAAATATAAATAAATAAATAAGAGGACAGGACCTGGGGGATATACTGTAAAGGAAGCTTTAACATACCCAGGGTAACCGAGTTGACAGGCTTCATAAAACCCAACAAACGCAATATGGCTTGACTGGCATCACGAAGGTGGTCCAGCGCGACAACTTTCTACACAGCATTGCACCCATTTATACAGCTGGATATTTACTGAAGCAGTGCAGGTTAAGCACCTTGCTCTAAGGGTACAACGGCAGTGTCCAGTGTGACCTTTAGGTTACAAGACCAGCTCCTTACCCATGATACTGCACTGCCACCCCAGCATGCTAAGTGAACATGGGCTTAGTTAATTAAGCTGTGTACATTCCCATACAAGTGGTGATGTCTGCACAAATGAGCCTCAAGCAGTACTGCATGGACTATAGTCGAGCAGCACATTCTCACCTAATGAAAAAAAAAAAAAAGACTGATATGGAGGATATGGAGGGACACTATGGACGGATAGAAAATAATATAAAACAATCATAATGACAAATAGTAACAATGTTGCAGCCAACAAACTGCTAAAAGAGTAAATTTGTTCGTTAAAATACAGTGCCCTATTTACTTTGCAACTACTAATGAATAAAGCTACACTGTCACCAACTGTCCAACAGTTTATTTCTAATGAGACTGCTACTCATTCTACAGCAAACCTTACACTTGATACAGGATATTTTAAGTATTGCCTGAAGCAATCAGACCACAGTTTATTCATAAACTCAAGAATCATGGGAACCCCTGGCTGCAGGTGCATTTTGGATTTAGAGTCTGGGGGTGAGCGGTACGCTCTGTGATCAAAGTTCACTTCTCCCTGCCCGTGCCTTTGATGGTGTAACCAAAAGCAATTGTGCACCAGCCGAAGCAGCTCAAAGCAGCTTAAACACAAAACACAAAACATAAAGCACAAAGCAAACCACACATCCACAAACACACACGTACAGACCAATACAAAACGCACACAGAACAAAAACGCACACAAACACAACACGCACAGCAGAGATCCAAATTAACAGAACCACCCCAGCACGTTCAAATTTTAAAATTAAGACCGTGACCATCCAAAGCCAACAATCTGCACAAAGAACACGGTCTCCATTAAAACCAAACCAGGCAATAGCAACGGTTTTGTCAAACAACCTTTGGTTGTCAGTTAGCGGTTTCGACTCACTAAAGCCTTTGGGCAAAACTCTATGTTCTGTGGTGTGCTTAATTACAGTACACCTAGCCCCAGGGTGAAATTCCTTCATACTGAACTGGTGTCATCATCACAGAACGCATTACATCGTTCGTTAATTAAAAAGGCAACGCTCAAATCCAGACATGGGGGGGCATGGGATTAAAGCATCACCTGCACAATGAGGAGGTCACAAGCAAACGTAGCCTTGGTCAAATTATTCATTTAAATACTTCAGAACTCTTACTACTCTTCTACCTTTCAGAAGCCAATAAAACTCCAGAACATTACAAACCAATTGAAAATAATTCTGTTTGCACCAATATTCGGAATTTTTTTTTGTCTTGGTTGATTACAGATTCCATTAACTTATGTTTAATTATTGAACCATTAGCCTATAGGTACACATGGTGGATTTAAGTTGACTTCATTTCTCACGTGTCCAACTAATTTTCAAAGGAAGTTATTTTCAAAGGTGCCAGCCCAAGATGTTTCTAGGTGATGTTCCAACTTGTTACAACCATGCCAAGATTCAATATTAAAAAGTAGGTTTACTACTGACAAAGTCAAGAAACACCTACCCAAACTGGGAACAGCAACCACACTCTCCAGCAGCATTACCACTAAGCTACAGTGTGCTTATCCACTATACAGGCCACCATTCGTATTTGTAGGCCACCACCTCCATATTAGAAAATTATTTTATTTTTATTTTTAAGCTGTCAAGGTAATGAGTCTCAAAACATTTTGAAATTCCCAACATTCCTATGTAAAATACTACTTTTACAAGAGCAAAGACAGGCTTGTTTATTTTCCTGGCACTCAATTTGTGCAGTTAATATACAGAGTCCAGGTAATGCCCACAGAAGACAGAGTCCATTGTTGGGATGAACTTCACCAGCACTGGGAAACAAGGAACTCAGACTATAGCCCGGGGTGTGGTGATGCTCACAATAAACATCAACAATCTCAAATCACACTCCAGTCTCTTTATTTGTGCTCTTCATAAATGACATTCAATATTCCATAGCTTCAACTCTGAATTAGGAGCCGAACGTGAAGGCATCAGACATTACCATCAGCCTTCACTTTGCAAGGAAGTCATGTTGAGATTAAAAACCTTTTTGGCCAAAGTAGGTCAGAAACAGTGGCAACAGTTAAAGCACTGCTAAATTCAAGGCAACATAAAACAATGTATACAAAACAAGCAGAACTACAAAAGGAAACGTGAAAATAATACAACTGGGCAAGATCAAAAGACTGCTCTTCGTCCACTACTGGTGTCCACAATTAGCATTGATCTAGCCAAGACCGTATACCAATCATTGCAATTTTCTAGTGTTCAATTTCCGGAGTTATAGCTAGATCAGTCAGAACCAAGCATCTTGTGTCTGGCCGTTAGCGTTCATGAATTGCGGCCATTAGCCTCCAGGTAATTTAAGAAGAAGGTGAAGGTACCGATGACTATTAAACTACCACAAACACGAAATTATTCGACCATTGCAAACAAAAATAAAATAAAAAATAAAACAGAATTTCTTTAAGACAATTTATCAGATATTTCAAATGCAGTACAACCCCAATTTTGAAATGCCAACCTGAAATTTAAGCAATACTATTGTCCAGTTGTAATTACACTTAACGTAATACCAGCGTCTCTCATAGGTGAAATCCTGTGTTTAAATGAGGATTTGGGAATTTGGTTTGCGCTCTACATTTGCGTTCGGGTATTTGCAACAGTCCTCTAGCAGCTATGCAAATGAACCCAGTAATACAATTGCCCGAAATCAGAGAGGACGGGCGATCATGTACCGTTTTATTCCATCAAATGCCGCCCAGTAAATATTTTACAACGCCTTAAATAAAACACACTCGGTTGATCCCATCCCTCTTTCCTTCCTAGCAGGATCTGCGGGATCTCGTGCAGTGAAAACAGCTCTTAGCAAACGAACAGCTGTATATAACAAATGCATTTCACCGACACGGAATCAAACGGCGTCCTGCTCTAAACCAGCCCTCCACGAGACTCTCCATCCGCGCCAGCCCAAGCAATAACAACACCCGCACACTCACCGTCCCGCGCCTCATTCCCGCGGCTACAGTTGCTGCAAATGTGCTTTATCTCTTTGCCGATGTGGCAGTGGATAATGAAGGGCATGTTGTTATTGTTCGCGGTCTCCTTCTTGCCAGTGAGAGATTTCATTCTGACCAGGTAAAAAGGATTCTTCTTCGGCTTCTCCAATGCCATTCCCGCGGACGTGCCGCCCCTGTGCCCGGTGGTAAACCAAGTCCCGTGCATGATCGTGCGCATGGAATCCGCCATAGAAGACTAGCTGGCTGGCGGACTGTCAGACCCACGAACACGCAAAGACGAAGGGAGAGTTGCGTCTAAATACGAGCTGCATTGGGAGGGGGCTTATAAACGCACAGGCCCACGGTCGAATCTGATAGACTCCCGTGACCTAGCGGTTTCAACCAATGCGGTGACTACGGTGCTGAGCTTGGCGTAGCCCTCCCCCCCCAACCGACGTCAGCAACACACCCAATCATAAGCCTACACCTTACATTCAGACGCGCTCGCACATCCGTTTGGTATAAGATAATAAAAATCATGCTAAGCCCCTGTTATGGCACGCATTATGCATTCCGATGCTGATTCCATGCTTCGTTACCTTTCACTGATCTCTGATAAGCAGAGGTGGGTGGAGTACTCAAAAACTGTATTTGAGTAAAGCCGGGCACCCACCGCACGCGTATCGACCGCGAGCGCACTACGCGCGTAACTGAAGCGTAGTTGAAGTACTGTTATTACAACGGCAGCGGGCGACGTCGTCTCCACCAGATGCGAACGCGTCGCGTACCGGCTGCGAAGCTCGCGCGACACAAGCGAACTGAAGCGTAGTTTTTCGCTTCTGTTCTATTTTTTCGGCTTGTCGCGCGTCACGATGGCCTGTTTATACACAGAAATATGCTCTAAAATGCTAGGTATACATGCTCTGATTTATATTTCATCCTTATATTACCTGGGGTGTGTCCCTAGTTACCTCCCATATATTTTATAACCAGCTAAAAAAAATACAAGCCGTTTCGTTTTGTAAAAATAAATAAATAAATAAATAAATAACTGGAACCTGGGGAAAAGGCAAACTTAGTTTCGCTGTCTTATTTTGCGGAGGGGGTGGGGTAAATTTGAAAATACACCACAGAAAGACGGAGCCTATTGAATGACGTAGAAGTGAATGCACCGAGCAGCCGTTTGTTAGCTCGAGTTTTGGAAGGTAGTTTTTAACCAACCATTGCTCAGCCTATTTGACTTCTCCGATGTCTTCGTTCGCCGTGCTTTCAAAAAGGGCTTGTTAATAAAAATCAGATAATCCACAGATCTTTAAAAAAATCAGATTATTTAGTGGTCTTGCCGATGAAAATGCACCTATTTTATAAATGAAGTTGTAAGCAAGCCTTTATTGCACTTTTACTTCAAAGCTTCCGGTGTTCATGGCGTTGTGTTCATATTCCTTCAAGATTAAACTGTTACTGTCTTTTTCATGGTTAGCTGATTTTACTAAATCTGATCCTATAAATGTTTTGACGTGAATGACAAGACAACACGGGAATTCCCAATGGTTGATTACGGATTATTTATTATTATTATTATGATCATTACATATTCTTCATGAAATTGGCACGCTTGTTAACCAAGCAAATAAATTAATACAGTTTGAGATTGATTGTTATGCAGGCTACGTTGCGATTTAAGTTTATGGTAATTCTTGAAAGCGTTTACTTTCTCACGTATTTACGAGTTAACGAAATATTACCAAATTAACAAACTGAAAAAGGTCTCTCACCAAAGTATTCACTTAACCCATAATCAACAGTCGTGAACAAACGTGAAATACACGATGTAATCCCACTGCAGACTGCGAGAGCTACTAGCTTTTACGCAAGCCTTTGCGCGACACAAACGGAACCAGTGGAGACACCCTACGCGTCGCGCCGTGCTGCTTCGCCCTGCTGTTTACGCGACGCTTACGCGACGCGTGCGGTGGGTGCCCGGCTTAAGAGTGAAAAAATGCCTGGTCCAAAAACTACTCATCTACAGTGCAAGTTACTGGTGTGTTAAATAGGCACAGTTTATTTAAAACCCTTTAACGGTATAGAAAAAATACAAATCCCTCAGAAATCTACAGTATAGGAACTTACCCGCCTTGTGAAAGGACTAACCTGTCAGATTTTCAGGGACTTTTGTCTCACAGACAAGTCAGATTAAGTCAATCATTAATAAAGCCTATAAGAAGTCAAAAACATATTCTGATGTTTACTTATGGATATTTTCCATATTTAGTGATGCTTACTTTTCACTGCTGGCTTTACAATAGCTGGTATCGAGGCATTCAAGGGATTGTGGTCTAAAACAAGAAAGTACACCTTTAAGAAGCTTGTACAGCAAGCTTGTGCCTCTAGGGCAGCATTTTTCAAAGTGGGTGCCGTGAGATCTCTAGGGGCACCTCAAATTCTGAATCATGTTAAAAATGAAACAGTTATGATTAAACAAAATAAATCATACTGTGAATTTTAAAAAAACTGACCAATCAAAAAAACTTAAGTTCATAATGGGACAACTGATTTCAATTCATCCTGGGGAATTTTAAGCCCGGTTGATTTCAATTCATAGTGTAGCATATGTAAGCTCCTACTGCAAATATTTGAGCTTGTCTGAACTTGGTCCTTCGAGTGTTCAACCTGCAGACTGCACAGACTGATCTCCAATTGGGACATTCGGTCAAATCATTTGAAACAACCAATTTTTTACATTTTAGCTAGGCTAGAAACTTTTGTAAATTTCACAACAGAAAGAAAGAAAAATTAGAAGAAAAAAAAAAACAGAAATTAAGATTTCCTGCCCCTCACCCTTTCTGTTGCACTTGTTTTGATTGAAACATTCTGCAGTACAGCTCATTGTAGTTATGCTAAGCTGCTTGATGCTTTATTGTTTAAATATTTTAAAATATTGGAATTACTGGGCATGCCCTTTCATTGTTTAGAGTACAAATCCCCAAATGCCCCAATACCAGCCATTAAAAAAGTCAGCTTGTCATCAGAAACTCCTGGAAGTACGTAAAATATCCTTCATTGCACATAAAAATGTCTATGATATTTTTCAAAATATACAGTTCAACTATTCATATATGAAGATTTTTAGTCACAGCGCACATAATAAATTCTGACAGACTACAATCCGACTACAATTGGACTACATCTCATGCACCACTTGGAGTTAATAGTGTTTTCTTATTACGTATTCACCATCTTTGTCAGTGATCGCTGTTGCCACGAAAAGAAGTGTGGAATACAATCCCCATCCCCCACTGAAATGGGGGCACACTGTATCTGCACTGGCATTCTAATTACGTGACTGGCATAGTGTGCATCCCTTTGTCAAGTGTATTTATGGTCAAACATTAAGGTCTCCGATGCCGTGCATTATGCAGAGCTCTTAAATATTTAAGTTTATTCTTAACGCACATTTGCATCTCGTGGCTAAGTATGAAACCTTCCGTGATTACAGATGTGGCTGGGCATTCATCGACTTCTGCCAGACTGCACCATGAAAATGTTTAGCAGGCCACATCACTGACAACCACAACAAATGGAAAAAACTCCCCAATGAAGCCAGCTGTGGACTTATAAGCAAAACCTCTAAAGCATTCGTGCTACATCATTCTGAGAAAAAAAAAAAATTTGTAATGGAAAAGCGGTAGGCTAAAGGATCGTCACTCCAAACCAAAAGCAGACAGACGTCTGTTACACACGCAGCGACGTCACGAAAGCCATTTAACAGGAATAAACGAAAAAAAAAAAAAAACAAACAAACAAATAAATAGCAGTGCCGAGGCCAGAGTGAGTGTGCATCAGATTGAAAAAAACAAAAACAAAACAGATGCGTATAGTAACAAGAGTTTTTCTCCCATAAGCTACATATAACAGCTAACATTGAAGGTGACACAAGGACAGCTACACATCCGCCATGCCGACGTGAGCACCACCACCAGTCGCCGCCTTTGACCCATGCCAGAAGCAGCTGTATGCGGCTCGTTCGCCTAACTTGAGTGGAAAGTCGAGGAACTCGAGACACGACAGCTCATTTTCCGACGCCTCTACACTAAAAAACATGGCCTCGCTTTTAAGATTTGACATTTTAAACAGATCTAGGGTTTTACTCGCAGCACCGGTGAGCAATGCATCGTATTATTTATTTATTTTTCATTGGCTGATATGGTATGATGGTATGACAAATCTGACCATGAAAACAATGTTTTTTTAATGAGCTAATGGTTCCCTACAGGTATGGAAACAGTCTGTAAAAATGCAACAAGTGCATGTGCGTGTGCAAGGACCTTTTGAAGTCTTCAGGTGGAATAGAAAAATCCTACGGGACTGTGAAATGGTCCAGACCTACATTTCCTGCAGGAATTATAGCAATTACACACCTCCTCAGATCAGAACCTCACACATCCATGGACCTCAGGACCACATTTCAAAGCTCTAATCACTGCACTGTGATAGATACAAATGCCCTACAGGCCTCCACAGAGGTGGGGAGTGTGCACTCACACAAATGCCCTATAGGCCTCTACAGAGTCAGGGAGTGTGCACTAACACAAATGCCCTATAGGCCTCCACAGAGGTGGGAAGTGCACACTAACACAAATGCCCTATAGGCCTCCACAGGGCTGGGAAGTGCACACTAACACAAATGTCCTATAGGCCTCTACAGGGTCTCCACTACTGCAAATACCTTCATGGTACCTGGAAGGCCAGGAAGTGCACACTAGCACAAGCGTTAGAAAAGTTTGCCTTTGAAATCCTTGTTTTAGGGTGAGAGCTGTGGGCACCCAAGACACAAGGCTGACGACCTCTGCTCTAAATCAAAATGTCCTACACACTATCACCGTCCTGCTCCAGCCTTCTGATCTCCCACCACCAACCCATCCCCCCTTAAAGGGGAACTTCCCCCTAAAATTAGCTTTTTATGGTAAACTGACCCGTCCACCTTTGATATAGTCAACAAACACGGCAGTTGAGACGCACTAATCTTCTACATATCTGTGTCCTGTTCTGGAAAAATCCTGAGTGATGCAGGTCGGTCAAGCCTCGCTCACTTTCAATATCCTGATGTGTAGCCAGGTGAAAAAAAGCGGTGTTTCAGGTGAACGGTCTACCATTCAAACCGTCTAAGATACCGTCCAACCGTGGAGAGATCAGTAAGATAAAAGGACACCGAAGTTCCCCTTTAATCAAGCCACTCGTTAAGCAGGTCACCGGCTCAGAAAGTTCGGGAAGGGGCACCCCGGCCGTCTCAGTTTGAACTCTGATGATGCGGACCGTCGGGAAACGCTACTCTAGCTAGATTGTCTCGTGTCTCATCCATCTGAGTAAGTGCAGAAATGAACGGGCTTTTATCTCATTTCAGCTGACATCACGCTCTCGGGGCCCGGTCTGCCGCACAGTGTCCGCACTGATGAGGGGGAAGTAAACGGCGACGATGTCATCATGCGCTGGAATTAATGACTCCGTTCTCAGAGAAGCGCTCAGACCTGAGCCAGGGTCAAGCAGGAGACAGAATTTAACACTTAAAAGTCCTCCGCTCCTGAGGATCCCTCTTCAAAGAAACATATAAACCATATAAACAACTAAAAATCAGAACAATCACATAAAGTAATAATATTGCTTTGGTTATCTTTGAATGTATTTAGAGTAATCTGCCGGTGTCTCATTGGCCAGGGCTATTCATTTGGCAGGTTGGGGGTTAAATTTGGCGCTAGAGACCTTCACTGGGCCCTCTAACCTATAAAAAAAGCAGAAGAACAAAAAGTGTTTTTCCAATGCATAAAAATTATGGCTATGTCCAGATCTGCACCTCCAGTGTTTGCATGCTTTCCATCAATGACAGAATAATCAGTAATAGCTATGGATTAAGAAGCTATCTACTGTGGCTCCACATAGTACAGTCCATCTTGTTCATGCACTGCTTTACCAATAGTATGTGGGAATTGTCTTGTATGGAATCATCCTTTGCCTCACTTCATCTATAAAACTTAATGATCACACCTGTTGACTGCCAGTTCCCTTTCTGCTGAACAGACAAAATTATTTTTAGCCAAGATTTTTAGTTGTTGGCAAAAAATTTTATGTTGTGAAACCAGCCTGCTGATCAGATCACTTCCCTGGTCTGTTCCCCACATTTACATTTATAATTATTTTTTTGTTGTTGCCATTTTTCTCCCATTTTCTCCCCAATTTACTCATTATACCATTATTCCCCGTGTCTATCACAGTCCTGGTCGATCTATCCTTCTGTTGGTCTGGGGAGGGTGTAGACTACCACATGCCTGCTCCGATACATGTGGATTCGCCAGCCGCTTCTTTTCACCTGACAGCGAGGAGTTTCACTGGGAGAGTGTAACGCACGCGGAGGTTCACTATCTCCCCCAGATCCCCTCCCTGCTGAACAGGCGCCCCCACCAATCAGTAGGAGTCACTAATGCAACGATCAGGATTCATACCCTCACCGGTTTCCCACCCGCGAACACTGCTGACTGTGTTCGTAGGAACGTCTGACCAAGCCGGAAGTACCGCTGCCGGGGATCGAACCCGGGTCTCTGCAGTGGTAGGTGAGTGCTCCTCCGCATTTAGATTTTAAAACCTGTTTCTTATGCTGTGTGGCACCCTGGGACACCTTTGCATGAAAACATAATGTCCGCAATGTCTTCTGAGCAAAAACACCTGAAAAAATACGGCCAACTGGCTAAAAACCCGTTATTAGCAGCTGAGCACTTTTCACTTGAGCTCATTAAAAGTTGCAACCCAGCACTTCACGTGAAATCATTCTGAAAAAATAACTACTGTTTTTTTTTTGTTTGTTTTTTAACTGTTGCAAAATTGGGAAAGCCTTGATGTGAAAGGCACAAAGGCGAAGCTCCCACCCTGGATGCAATTCCCTGGAGAAAAAAAAACACCTGCAGACAAATGATTCCCCTAAAATTAGCCCGCTTTGCTAATCGCAACAAAGCTTGAGGGCCATTCGTCAGTTTATCGGAAAGCTCTCCTTCTCCTCTTTCTCCTTCTCTCCTTCCATCTTTCCCCATTTTTCTCTCTCGCTCTCTCTCTCTCTCCCTCTCTCTCTCTCTCTCTCACATACACACACACGCTCTCTCTCTCCCCCCTCTCTCTCTCTCTCTCTCCCTCTCTTTCTCTCTCTCTCTCTCTCTCACATACACACACACACTCTCTCTCCCCCCCTCTCTCTCTCCACCTCTCTCTCTCTCTCTCTCTCTCACACACACACACACACACACACACACACTCTACCTGCCCTCGCTCATTCTATCTCTGTACTGTAAGTGAATGTGAAAGCACGGCCTCTTTCCGTCATGGCCCCCGTCTCCCGCGGTTACTGTACCAGACGGGAATGATAATGCACCACAGCTCCCCCTCTCGCCGTAATGTATGTGAATGAGAATTCATATCAGCCTCTCTCTTTCTCTCCCCCTCTCTCCTCTCTCCTGAATATGAATTTATGATGGCGTCTCTCCGCAGCGAGTAAGACTTCAGACCGCTCTCTCTCTCTGAGGGACTGTACAGTGAGGCTGACGCACCATACGCGCTCTGTGTGTGTGTGTGTGTGTGTGTATGTTCATGCATGTGCGTATGTGTGTGTGTGCGAGAGAAAAAGAGAGAGACTCTGCGCGTGTGTGTGTGTGCATGCATGTGTGTGAGAGAGAAAGAGAGACTGACTGTGTGTGTGGGTGTGTGCATCACAGAGAACGAGAGAGCGACAGTGTGTGTGTGTGTGTATGTGTGTGTCTTTATGTGAATGTACATGCATGTGTACATGCATGAGAGAGAAAGAGAGAGAGAGAGATTGTGTGTGTGTATGTGTGTGTGAGAGAGATAGAGAGAAAGAGAGAGCGACTGTTTGTGTGCATATATGTGTGCGTGTATGAGCATATATGTGTGTGTGTGCTTGACTGAGAGAAAGGGTGTGTATATGTTTGCGTTACTGTGTATGTGTGTGTGAGTATATATATATATATATATATAAATATATATTACAAACAGTCTGTATTTATTCTCTTAACTGAATCAGTGTCTAAACCCCCTACAAACAGGCCAGACGGGCCCAGTGGATACTGCAGCCAGTCAGCTGGGCGCTGTGCTGGATAACCCAGTCTGGATGAACAGGATGTTTTCCTCCTGCAGTTAGTAGAGAACAGTACATCCCCCCGGCCCAGCTGGGGTCTACTGAGCATGCTCAGTCTGCAGCTCTCTGCAGCCGAGGAACCTCAGAACGCCGCGGTCCCCCCCCCCCCGTTGTCTACACTGCTCCGTGTTTTCAAACATTACTTTTATTTCGCCAGAAAGGTCGAGTGTGAACTCTGACCTCAGGAGGAAGACTCCGCCCAAACGGCCCATCAAGCCCCTGTTCCAGGAGCCACTTCATTCTCCTGAGTGCTAAACCATCCTGGGGCTGCTTGGGTTTCAGTTTAGGCTCAGCTGTTTCAGCTTTCTGTAATCCTGACAGCTGTGATTTAGCCTTATTTAGCTTTATTTTAGCTATTATCTATTGAAAATGAGTGCTGTGCGAGAAAATCTGTTTGATAAATATACAGACGGGTGACAAATTAAAGGACAAACCTGAATAGATGAGTGGAGAGACATAGCAAATCCAGATGCTTCCATACAGGTGAACAGCATTATACAATTAGGCAATTAGTATCCAATCATGCACTGTGATAGGCCCAGTTGCCCTCCATTTTGGATCAAGATGGCAAGAGGAAAAGGTCTAAAGTGGCTTTGAAAGCGGGTTCATTATGCAGACACGGACGGCAGGCGGTCACACAAGCTCACAGAACGGGAGCGCAGAGTGAAAATATGTCCTCGATTGCAACGCTCACCACAGAGTTACAAACTACCCCTGGAAACAACGTCCAATGACCAATGAATTGGGTTTCCGTGGCCGAGCAGTCGTACACAAGCCTAAAATCACCAAAGCACCACGCCATTTGACAATGGTGCAGTGGAAATGCGTTCTCGAGAGGGATGAGTCTCTATCTGACAGTGTGACGGACGAATCTGGGTTCGCCAGAATGCGTAGTGCCATCTGTAAAGTTTGGTGGAGGAAGAACAATGGTCTGGGGCTTTTTTTCATGGTTTGGGCGAGGGCCACTTAGTTCCAGTGAAGGGAAATCTACAGCATACAATGACATTCTATAGAATTTTGTGCTTCCAACTTTGTGACAAAAGTGTGGGGAAGGTACTTTCCTGTTTCATCAGGACAATGCCCCCTTGCACAAATCACGGTCTATAAAGAAATTGTTTGTCTGGTGTGGAAGGACTTGACTGGCTTGCGCAGAGCCCTGATCTCCACTCTGTCGAATACCTTTGGGATGAATTAAAACTCCGACTGTGAACCAGGCCTTACGCCCAACACCAGAGCCCGACCTCACTAATGCTCTTGTGGCTCAATGGAAGCGCAGCCGTGTACCAAAATCTACTGGAAAGCCTTCCCCGAAGAGTGGAGGCTGTTACAGCAGCAAAGGGGGGACCAACTCCATATTAATGCCCATGGTTTTGGAATGAGGTGTTCAACAAGTACATATGGGTGTGATGTTCGGGTGTCCACATACTGTTGGCCAGTGTATATTTACACACACACACACGCACACAAATCACAAAACATTGCGCTAATGAAAATGACATTTATGCAAATGCAATAAATTTTAAAATATTTCCTATTTTCTTTTTCTTTTTACAAATAATTTTTCTCCTCCTTCAACTAACACACAACAACAGGAAGTGACACGTTTTTCCCCCTGGAGTATTACGCCCATGACCGGTCCCTAATTATAGCTCTGGCACCTGCTCTGCGTTCCGAGGTGAGGAGAGGACCCCCTGACCAGGGCGCTAATTTAATTAGCAGGGTCGAGGCGCTGCACTAGCGATCTGAGCCCCACCAGGAAGCGACGTGCTTACTGAACGGGCAGAGCCTGCTGGGATATTTCCAACATTCCATTCCACCCTGCCCGTGCCTTGCACTTCAACGCTCCCGCACGGTCAAGCTTCTGGCGGTTTTGGCCTGTCCCAGGGCAAACAAGCATAGGATGAGAGGATGGGAGGATGGGGGGTTGGGGATGGGGGAGAGGACGATTGGGGGGGTTGGAGGATTGTGGGATGGGAGGATGTAGGGATGGGGGAGTAAGTCTGCATTTTTGCAGACTCTTCTGAACCACATTTCCCGTAGCTCCATTGGCTGCATGGCTTTCAAACTCTAATTAATGAAGTAACAGTAAAACAGGAATGGTATGCCTTCAGAAAATGCAGGTGCACTGAAAGCATACACATCACTGAAAGCAGAATAGCTTTTTTTTCTAGTGTTTCCATACTCATCCCCCCAGCCCACCCACTGCAACATTACCTTCCCTCTTGTTATTATGTTTCGAGTGTCTTTTGTTCATCAATCCATCCATCCATTCATTTTCCAAACCCTGTACTCTTGGCCAGGGTCACAGGGAGGCTGGAGCCTATCCCAGTAGACTTTGGGTAAAAGTCAGGAATACACCATGGACATGTCATCAACCCATCACAGGGCCCACACACCATTCACTCACCCACTCATACCTCAAGGACAATTTAAACTCTCCCATTAACCTAACCTGCATGTCTTTGGACTGTGGGAAGAAACCGGAGTACCCAAAGGAAACACACATAGACACGGGGAGAACTCCAATATGAAACTCCAAACTGCACAGAAAGGCACATCTGACTAAATGTTACATAAAAAACTAGGCCAAAGACTGCAATGAGGTACAGAGAAGTGTATATTATTGTACATATCACATAATTGTATTTTCACATTAGAAGCGCATGATTTAAGGGGCATAACTGCATGACGTCACAGGGCTGTTTACCACTGTATGATTACTTCCTGTATAAATCTACATTTGCTTCAGCGTTACCTGCATGCCCCCTGCTGGTCATTGTGCACACATAGCCAACTATTATTTTATTTTATTCAGCCTCCAGGGGGCAGTGCAGTGGTCATTGTTGAAATGCAAAACCCTTGCCGCACTAGGTTTTGAATGTACTTCACTGGCTGAGAAATGTGGAAACACACACACAGTATTTTTGCATGACACAACAATATGTTAGGCATGTACCAAGGAGGGAATTTTCTTCACTTTTTAATTTTAAGACCCCACAAAATGACCCCCATCTCAATGAATGTATTAACATTTTATATAACACCTACTACAGGCTGCATCAGTGAGTTATCCAATGTAAGTGGTGCACGTAACCATGGCAAAACCATACCATCATCATTTTATCACCATAAAGGATTTACCTATTCATTCATTCATTACAATGGCCGAGCATGCGTAAAGCAGATAAGCTTTATGTAATCTGAATTTTTATTTCATTTTTCCAAGAGAAAAAGTATTTTTCCTGATACACACTTATTTATTTATTTTTTAAATATGGGAACACAAAATATTCTGAAATGTTATGCCCATCGAACAGGAAGTGATTGACTTCAACTCCCATGTAATAACAGAAATATTCCACAAGGGGGAGATACCACACCATCTCAGCAGGGTCTTGCATTTGTGCCACCCTGACGCGCTGACCAGTGCGACTCACTCTAACATGCCTGAGGGTGCTTTAAATGGCAATTTATCACACCAGCTGTTCAAGAGCAACATCATAACAATGTATAACATGCTCTCAGAGGAAACGTAGTATAATAATTAAACTGCATGGTGGTCTAGATCACACACTGATAATGTAACTGTCTGAAACACTACATCGCACCGCGAGCTTCACACAGAGAACACTACTGATCTCCCTCTGAATAATGGATGTCTTCTCAGCGCAGTGACTCTTAATTAGTCTATCGCCCAAACCTGATCTGAGTTGGTGTTAAGTCAGTCATGTCATTCTGATTTTAGATAGTGTTTCTCAGGTGCGGCTCATTGTGTTGGCTCCAGCTTTCCGCCAGACCTCACCTCCTTAGAAGGAATCGTCTGTTATTCTGGTGACCTTGACAGGGGCGTGAAGGATCTGGGTTCGCAGCATAGCATGAACGTACGCAATAGGCCACCCTAAGTCCACAATATTCAGTGCTATTCAATTTAAACCATCCGCAGAGCATTCTTTAATAACACAATTTAGATTTAGAACCAGGGCATTCTTTAATAACAGAAATAATGCTGAATAAAACACCACCACACTCTATGGTTGCAGCAATGGCTACAACGCCGTTTGACATAATGCTTGTGCACTGACAGATAGACCATAGCTTCCAGGGCCTTATCCAAAGCCTGGTATGGTTAAAGGTGCATAGCTCGGTCAGGCCATAGAAAAGCACAAACCCAAAAGCAGGGTGTTTTCATCTGAATCTGTACTTGTTCACTGCCACTGCAGCTGGTGAACTAGATGCTATGTCAACAACTTGCCAGTAGGTGGCAGCAGCAGATACCAGCTTTAGACCTGAGCCCCCACTTAATTAGCAGTCTATGCAGCAGGTCTTCGGAGGAGTGGACAATGCGGCCACCTTCATTAAAATTCATAAACTCGTTAGCTGCAGGGACATCACAAAGGAGAAGGGTGTTACTGTCCTCCCCTGTCGTTATTTCCAGGAGAGCCATTGTCCGCCTTGAACGTAATTTGTCAACTCGAATTTGCGTGCCTGGGATGAATTATGTATAGCGATGACTCTGAGCTGCAAGGCAGCACGGCAGCCACTACACGAGACCTGTCACTCACCAGGACCTCCCACTCTCCATGCCCCACACGGAAGATTGCAGAATCAGCGGAGTTATGCTCCCAGCCGTCACCCAATGGAAACCAGCCAAAATAAACAAAGCACTTGGCAGCATGCGGTAATGGGACGGCCTATTGAGCAGGACGGGATGGGGATTTTTGAATATTAGGGGGTTTATGGAGAGGCGCATGGTGCACTTCAGACTGAGAGTCACTGCAAGAAGAGACTTGGGAAACAAACACACACGCAGACGTGAGCACACACACACACACACACACAGGCACATGCAGACCCACACACACACACACACACACATACATGCAAGCACACACATGCATACAAGTACACACAGATACATGCACGCACACACACACGCGCACGCACACAGGCACGCTTGTACACACAACCGCTATTCTAAAGAACCTTCCGGATGAACACCCTGCATGGTGACACATTGCGGGCGGTGTGTGTGAGCCCTGTGTTCCCCGTCGATGTCACCGTACCCTGCTCTCCTCCTCTCCTTATTGGGCGGCTCAGACCCTTCAGGGGAAGTGCTGCGTCCTGCATTCTCAGCAGCAGCCCCCTCAGACGCAGTCAGCAGCACGCGGACTTAATGACTCGCCCAGGCCCGCCCAGCCGCCACACGCTGCTCTCTGGATCGCTTAATCAGGCCTGCGGCTTACTGCTGGTCCGTCGGTTGATGTGCAGGGAATGCGTCCTGTGTGCTGATGGGTCTCTGGGTTTGTTATCAGTGTTAAAGCGGCCATCGGGTACGGGGGTAAGCAGTACACACACACACACTCACGCACACACACGCATGCACGCACACAGGCACACACACACACACACTCACACACACACGCAGGCACGTAAGCACGCATGTACACACACACACGCACACACACTCTCACACATACACGCAGGCACGTAAGCACGCGTGTACACACACACACACACACACTATCACACATACACACCCATGCACACACATTCCCAAACAAACACACGCACACACACACACTCACACATAGACATGCATGCACACACACACCCATATGTACATGCATGCACGCACACACATACACACACACACACATACACACACAGAGTAACTGAGGGAGGGATGAGAGAGACAGGGAGACTGACTGAAGCAGAAGAAATGACAGAGAGAGAGAGAGAGAGAGAGAGAGAGAGGAAAGTGAGTGATATAGAGATGGCTAGAGAGAAAGAGAGAGCATGAGCCCCAAATCCCTGCCGTAGTGCTGAAACTCTCTCTCTCTATCCCCACCCCACAGACATCCAATCTCAAGGCAGAACAAGCACTGGGTCTCCCACACCAGACTTAATGAATGATCAGACACTATCTTTCAGTCTCGTTTCTAAGAAAATGATAATGGTCAGGCTTTGCACAATGCTTCGTAATGACACGCGCAGCTTTCATATTGATTCATACAGAAACACGGTGATATAATCTCACATTTCCATTCAGCTCGGGGTCACTGCAGTGTGGAGAGATGGGAGAGAGCGAATATCTCCCAAAAGCTGATGCAGCTGCAGAAAATGCAGAAAACACAAACACGACTGTTTCTTTTTTAAAACAAACTACTATTCAATGAGGTTGTGTGGGACAAATCTTAGGGAAATAGGTTCTACACACCATGCTCATATAATTCAACCTAACAAGGAAGAATTATCAATATATTCATTGAGCAAGGAACTCCATCATTAATTCTGTGGATCTGTCAACGGCCACAATGTCACCTGACTTGCCTGGAGCGTTCTCATTGGCCGGGTGCCCTCAGGACCAGTTTGGTGAGCAGGGAGGATACGCCTTGTTCTATCTGGTGAATAACGTTCATCCAGCAGCTGACACAAACAGAATATTTCTCAGGCACCGCAGTGACACTAAGATGTCACCACAATGACACGGCAACGTTACAAGAACCTCACGCGTGATTCGGGATGTCCAAAACACAAGAAGAAGGTTGAATTGTGCGCTGTATACTTAAATTCATTGACTATACGAATTAAGAATTCCAAAAGCGAGCATTTAGAGGCTTTGATCAGCGTGATTGGATAAGCACTGATATAAACCACTGACATCATCAAGTCTCTCATGATGATGTACGAGCTCACATTACTCCAGTACGTTAGAGAGCTGGCAAGGCAGCAATTTGCCGGTTGCAAGTTTACTGCTTGCCGCTGCGTTGCTACTGCGGCTATAAATATAAAATGAAATATTAGCAATTGTCACATTGCCATGCAGCCGTATGGAAAATCTGCTTTGCAAACGTAATACGCTACAGTTGGAGTTAAAGAGGCAAGGCCTATTGCAAAAACAAAGGAAGCTATTAATTCAATTGACATTGCATTAAATCATTAGTTCAATGAATATTTCATAGGATAACTTTCCATAGCAGTAATTAACGTCAATCAACATCCAGAGACTTCTGTTGTGAACAAAACATTCAAAATTAATGCTATTTTGGATTTTATCGTACATGCAGTCGGATCAGAATATTCTGAAAATGAATATCGAAAAATATGTATTTAGCAAGTAATTTCTGACAAGAGGATTTAGAAAAATCCACTGCACAATGGTCATCGATAGAGATCGATCTGGTCGTGTGTTGGTGATGTCATCAAAAGTGGCCGGTGGACCTTTGACAGTGAGCTCATTCCATCCGACGTACTGATTCCACCCAAATCGAACAGCATATGGTACAATTGGCTTCATGAATAAAACCTTGCCATGCAGCCATTGTTCCTGCTTTCCAGAGGACTAAATGCTGACCATGAACATTTACTGCATCTCATTAAAAAGCAACAGATGCCAACACAGTGAGAGGTATTTAATATAGGGATGGAGATTTCACATAAATGCAGTTTTCCCAGATACATAAAATCCTAATCCAAAAAGCTTAATTTCCTTCAATATATTTTATATGGCTCTACGTATAGCTATTTATGTACAACTTCCACGTATAGTATGCCATTATATTATGGTCTATCTATGTATCTAATGCTGCAGTATATTGAACAGTATTAGTCCAAACAAGCCTAATACAGCAACAGCATTTCATATATAAAGATGGATTTGTAAAAGATGGAGAGAAAAACTGAAGGATAAACACTTCTCTCAATAACACAAAGCCAGAAAAAAAGATACATACATAACTCAGCCAGACTTCTTATCTCTGTTATCACTACATTTTCCCTTTCTTTTCTCTCCAAAATGGAGTAAGAGAGGCGTGTTGGCGAATGCAGACTCCAGATCCGACGGGACAGAAGAACTGAAACAGGGTGGTGTGCAGCACAAAGCTGCAGAGCTTTTAAGTTCCATCTTTTAGGTTCCAGCCTAATTTCTGCTCTTCATCTCCCTCTGTGAGGTAGAATTATGTCTCTTTTCGTTCCACCAACTACAGCTCCACTCCGCTTGGGCCCACTGGGAATGTACTACTGTTTATAACCTTTCTGCTTTTCAGAGATCATGCACAAACGTGTGTGTGTGTGTGTGTGTGCGTGTGCGTGCGCGTGTTTGTGTGTATGTGTGTGTGTGTGTGTCCGTCTGTCTGTCTGTATCTGCGTCTCTGTGCATGCCCATGCTCAATTATTCAATGGGATTTAGTACAGTACATTTGGTGATAACAAACATGAAACATATGACTATTCTACTGTGTGTAAAAACATCCCAACATCCTGACAAAAGTTAACCCCAGCATGCAAACAAGGATGAAAACGCACATATATGAGCACATGCATATTTTGGGTTACCAAGTAGCATATTATTCTAGTGTGGATGCATGTTTGTTATCACCAAATGTACTGTACTAAATTCCATTGAATAATAAAACATGTGCATGCACACAGACGCAGATACAGACGAACAAACACACACGCACACACACGCACACACACACACACACACACACGCAAACTACAGAGACAACTCTGAAATGTGGCAAAGGCAATTTCTTTTTCTCAAGCATGGCTTAACATGTACCCACGGCGAGAATACAGCTGTGACAGGAACACAGCATTTCACAAAGAGGCGGAGCTTCTGTCTGACCTGCACGTGACACGCTCTGTGCTCGTTCTGCCGTGACCGTCAATCCGTTTCCATAGCGCCCTTTTTGCCCACAGCACCAGCCCAGGTGTAGGATTTTAACATCCATAATTTCACTCATTAAACCTAAAGTTTAAAGAGACTCAATTCTCTCCAGACCTGGTTCAACTATTCATGTGAAGCGCTTTACATTCACACCAGTAAATTACTGACAAATTTAACATTCAGGCCAAAATTATTCTCTTATATGATTGTATGTATTTGTATGATGATCTTTTCGGTTGAAAATGTTCAGGGATCTTCAGGATTGTTTTCAGATTTTGCCAGCACACACGTAGAGTCACAAGTATGTCAGCCCAGGTCAGATTGTATACCATATGAGTGCCTAACTCCAGTCTTGGAGGGCCACACAGCATCTTGATATGCCTCAGCACCAGTGATTTTTTTATAGTCATTGATTGGCTAAAGAATCAACAAACGTTGTTCTCAAGGCCTCAACTGGCTGCCGTTTGGAAGAAAACCGCAAATACCCGCAGACTGTGGTCTTCTGGGACTGAAGTCCATACCTCTTTCACTACACAGAGCGCATGCTCACATGTGCAGTACTGCTGCACTGAGTATAATTTAGCCATTTTACAGAACATGAACACAGTATTGAGTGGCACGTGTTAGGATGCAGTGTACGATACATATTTGATGCATCACACCACACTTTGATCGATACCGCACTGTTTTTGCGCTGATAGCCTTCGGGGTTCAGATCAATAGGGCGACATAATTCCAATGTAACACTCTGACGTTGTGTTGACTCACGGACCTCTGAAGCCGAGAGAGAGCTGTGACAACATGGCTTCCGTACATGCTACTGCACCGACTCATTTATTCCTTCCGCCGTAACAAAACAGTGTAACAAAAACACAAATGTGAGAACGGTAAGATCAGTGTCAAAAACTGCAGTAGACCGTACATGACTGTTAGCCCACCTCCCCTTCCCTTAAGTTGCTTTTGTCATTTGCCAGGCCGCCATTATAAATAAGAATTTGTTCTTAATGACTTGCCTGGTGAAATAAAGTTGAAATAAATAAATACATAAATGATACACTTCAGTAACACCTTCGTCAATGCAAGGAGAGGTACGGCTTTAGTTTCAGTTGATAAGCTATGTGTTTAATAAACACACATACTCATAAAAAAACATATGCTTGGGCGTGTAATTCTTAGATGGAAAAAAAGCTGACAGCTTCACTGCGCGTTTTTTTTTTATGACAGCAAATAACTGCGCTGCCTTCCTGTCGCTGAGAACGAACTGCCTCCGTAGTGTCGCAGACGCTGGCTCAGGACCAAGCCGTCTATTAGAAACGCACGGCGCCGTCCGCTCTGACTAAATAAAAAAGTAACGAGCACTGGCTCGTGAAAATTGATGACCGCAAAGTCGGGGGAGATTTCGACCTTGCGGGCAGTATACGGACGGTTCCAGAAAGGGGTATCGGTCCCGGCCGTCCGACGTCCCGCCAAGCGAGAACAGGAATCCATCAAAAGGGGGAAGCAAAAGGCAAAAGACTGGCTGCCCAATCTCGAATCCCGCTCCGGGGAGAACGTCGCACTCTTCCAAAAAAAAAAACCACTGATTCATCCGCTTTCAAAGGTGCCTCCCTGTTAACGGTTCCAAAGGATTTATGTGCACTCCAGGCGTAGGAAGATAAACCGAAATACGGTGAAAGATAGGAAGGCCCCCGTTTCAGTATGCAGGCACGGATATATCACTGTGGTACTCGATTGAACGCTATGATGCATTTGTAAAAATTCATGTCTGTGGTTGAGTAGGCCTTTTATTAAGCACGTTCAATAGCACCGCAGTCTGACTATGCCTCAGATAATATTATTTTTGTCTCCGTGCTAAATGAAAGTTTTAGGACAACCAAACCAAACGGCCTAACTACCCGAAAGGATACATTTTTTGGTATACAAATGGTAAATGAAGCGTGCCAATTAATTAACAGTATTTATCAATGTCTCTTTATGAGTCACTCTGTGTCATTAAAGTAGTAGATTGCTGTAAAAAAAAAAAACCAGTTGGGGAAGGTTCTCACAGGGCAGTTAATTTCACAATGTCCCAAGTACAGCCGGCAGTTAAAACGGGTCACAACAAAACAGCCCTGTCTGGCAGCAGTAATGCTAATTGCAACAAGGTCAGCTGGAGTGGTCCCTCTTCTTTTGTTGTTAACTTTTTATTTCTAATTTTGTCTAATTACACTACTCAGTTCCCTCTTCTCAAATGTTGTTTTTTTTCTTTCGGTTTTTCGGTTTAAAGACAGCTAACCGTTAAAGTCAATCAATAAACTCTTACACCCTATCCCAGCGCACTGGCCAAGAGGCGGGAATTATCTATCGCACTCTATCGCAGGGCATACACACCGTTCACTCACACTGCAAACTCCACACAGAAACAGCCCAGGCTGGACTCGAGCGCAGCACCTTCCTGCTGTGAGGCGACAGTGTAGTGACAATGCATCAAGAAATCTGATTGGCGGAGACAGATTTGAGTTCTACAGTTATTGGCACCTGACTGGTGAGTGAAGGATGCAGTGATTACCCAACGGTTAGCCTCGCGAGTCAGTCTCTTCTTTCACTTTCGCTTCGCATATAAAACAGAGGTGGAAAATCCAGGTTCAGAAAGTAACAGTCCCAAGTGTTTTGTTCCTATCACCTGGATTCGCTAATTAGCACAGTTCTCAAGCCAGGAGGTAGAACTATTTAGTGAAATCGGCTAGCTGCGTTCATGGGTGGAAGAAGCACATCATGGCAGGACTTTTACTTTCTGATCCTGGGACTTTCCACCTCCGACATAAACATAAGACCTAAATGGGGAAAAAAGTGACCAAACACATTGATTGATTAGACCGTAATGGTGCTGCTGTCTTCACTCTGAGTCAGAGAAGCGCTGCGAGGCGTTTGATATGTAAATCAGGCCCTGTCTGCGCAGCTTTCATCTCCTTATTAGAGCGCTAACGTAGATCCCGACACGATTGAAGTCTCCGCTGCCGTCTGAAGGAACAGGAGCTCTTCACACCGCAAGGAGATAACTCTTCAGCGAAACCCCGCAAATAAGCTAAATGTATTCCCTTGTTAACGTAATGAACGTTAGTTTAGTAAATAGTCACTTTGCTCCCTTAAAAAATTACAGTTATCATTCCTGGTCTCATTCGGTTTCATTCTTTGAAAAACAAAGTCCTTTGTGCGTAAAACTCGTACACGCAGACATATTATCAGAGCAAATAATAAGTGCAGATATTATTATACTACTCTACTACTATAATGCGATAAAGATGTTGGAATATTGGAACACCGTTAAAAATGGAACTGTAGGTAATGTAAATGACCTATGAGTCAGCAGCCAGCTGTGCTACAAATGGTTAATGCGGTTTGATAGCCTTACAGAAACAACGCAAACATGGGTCATTGTTTTTCCTGCCATTTTGTTGTGATTGTGTCTTTCTTTGACGACTTGAGGGTTTTCTTTGATTTTTTGGGGGGAAAAGTGGAATGGTTCGAGGAGGCTCGTCAACAATCTCCTGCACGCCGTTTGTTTACAGCTATTCCGCTATTCCACCATGCATGTTGCCATTATTGAACATACTGTATAATAAATCGCATTCAGGTTAATCTGGCATTTCTCTTTAACTCTCACCACTGCACACCAAGAAAGGTCCTAATACACATAGAACCCAGGATATCTGCACCCTACAGTCACCTGCCTATACACTAGGGCCATCGCAAGACATACAAGCCAGAGGCATATCTGTGTCTACAAATAGTTATCTGACTCCAAAATAATATTTTGACCTTTCCTCTGTGCTAACAGCTGTATGTAGAAGGAGACTGTAAATGAGGGACTATAGCCTCTTTCCACTAGTGGTGTGGCTCTATATGGATCACTATCTATAAGTTAATCTCGTTCTGGTAGCACCAGGAAAGACTCTACTCATTCCTTCGCCAATTAGATACTTCTGCTGGTGTGGCTAAGGGGATTCTCACAACTGATTTATGGAAACACGTATGAGAGCCTGTGCATACTCTATGCACACAAACACGTGGTAGGCAATTCAACATCATTATTATGACTGCTTCCTGAAAGAGCTGTTCACTCCCAGAAATAACTGCTCCCAGGCAGTGTGTTAATCCTGGTGTTGCCCTGTACTGGGGCATGCCTTATAATCCTCAAACAAACAGCCTGGGGGTGGGGGTGCACAAAGATCTGTGGGCTTGGAGATGGAGATCTAGTGGGTGGGAGCCAGAGTGGTGTCAGTCAGAAATGAAGGTCAGGAAGCAGTGTAAGCATAAGTCAGAGGTCACAGGTCACAGGTCAATCCCTGCTAAAAATAGGCAGTCATATATAAATATACACTAGGACAGTGGTCCTCAGCTCTGGTCCTAGTGATCCACGGGGTCCGCTGATTTCTGTTTTCACCTCAAAATCAGCAGCAACCAGGCTACTGCTGGGTGGCTCATGTCGTTAAAGCACTGTTTCAGCCTCACGGTCTGGAGTTTGACTGGGAGGATAGCAGGATCTAACCAAGTAGGACAATGTTCTTGGATCAACTTCCCCTGTTGTTCCTGGAACAGCATTCCTATTAACCAACAGCCCTTTGATGTCATCAGTGCTGTGCTGAACAATCTCCCACTCCTGGGCCATTTCAAAATTCCCTCCAAAATGCCCTGCTTCACAGAGAGGTAAGCTATTTCGTGAATCGTGGCTCTACATTTCTGTCTGCAAAACTGAACAAAACCATAGATATCCTATTTGCTTAAATTGTGCATGAATAGAAAACCTCATCGTATGAAATACAGCCAGGAAAAGGGAAAAATAAGGCAGTCAGTCTAAATAATAGTGCTTACTCTACTATGAATCTCCCTGAATACCAGAAATTTAATATACATAAAAATGAAAAAATTATTTCAGGGCAATTTTCTTCTTCCTGATGAAATTAGCACCCCTCAAGTCCTTCATACACTGAAGCAGAAGGAAAAACGTTTCAGGATCTCCTCTGAGACTGAGACAGAGACAGCTCAGAAGACAGCGCTGTTGTCCCTACAGCATTTAAACACGCGGGCGCAGACTGTGGGCAGATTCATAGCTCGCGATGAGCTAGCGGTTTCCGCGAGCCGCGAGCCGCGCGGCGTGGGAAACTGTTCGAGCCGAGGCAGCGTTCCCCAGGAGACGCGGGCGCTAGCCGCAGCCGCTAAGAATCCGTACACGGTGTCCCTGTCGCTCGTCTGGCGGAACCGACTCTTGCACCGGGAGCGGAGATCAGCCGCTGGAGCCTCAGAAGGAGGGTGGCGCAGAGGCTAATGAGATGCATTGTGGGAAAGCAGTGGAATCCTGCACGTTTGTTCAACGCGAGCTGTGTTAGGCAGGGAGGCTGCATATCTTACAGCATATTCTGGGGAGGTAAAAAAGTGTAATATAAGGGTCAGAGAACTGGAGTGTTAACTAAAGAATTTACACCTTAAAATCCCAGGTGGAACACTGCTGTTGTACCCTTTGACGAGGTAGTTAACCTGAATTCAGTAAAAAATATCTCGCAGCGCAAAAGGGTTGTATGTAAAAAAGGTAAGTAGAGCAAGTCACTCAGGATAAAAGGGATGCTGCTAAATGGATGACCCATGCAATCATCACCTATTAGCATCTCCAAATAGGCTGCATGTCACAACAATGCAGCAGCATTTCAACTCTGAGGACGCCATATTGGCTTAGGTGTGGAGAACCAAAGAACGTGTTCGGAGGGACACGCCCATCGCATGCCGACCCGGAGGGATGTAGGATATTGGTCCAGACGGTCAGGGTGGAGCAGGGGAAGGGTTTGTAATGAGGGGTGGAGTTTTTGCCTGACTGCAGGGTTGGATTGGACACGCCCTTGCACTAACAGCAGATGTAAGATTTTCCTTCTTTTCCCTCCTTTCTGGTTTGTGCTCGCTATGCTCTGCTTGTGGCTTTGTCCTCGCTCTGTCATATACAGATGCACAATACGCCCCTCGCCCCTCCTCTCCCCCACCACCCAGACCGCCGCCCCTCCCATCCCCCTACCCCTCCCACATGCAAAGTTTGCAGCACTGTGCTGTCGCGTTTCCCTGGAACAGCACCAAGAGCCGTAGAAGCAGCAGCAGCGGCAGCAGCAGCAGCAGTAGCAGCATCAGCGCCGATAGCAGCAGCAGCAGCAGCCGCAGCAGCAGTACCAGCAGTAGCAGTAGCAGCAGCAGTAGCAGCAGCAGCAGTAGCAACAGAAGTAGCAGCAGCAGCGGTAGCAGTAGCAGCAGCAGTAGCAGCAGCAGCAGTAGCAGTAGCAGCGGTGGCAGCAGCAGCAGCAGTAGCAGTAGCAGCAGCAGTAGCAGTAGCAGTAGCAGTAGCAGTAGCAGCAGCAGCAGTAGCAGCAGTAGCAGTAGTGGCAGCAGCAGTAGCAGCAGCAGCAGTAGCAGTAGCAGTAGCAGCAGCAGCAGTAGCAGCAGTAGCAGCAGCAGTAGCAGCAGCAGCAGCAGTAGCAGCAGTGGCGTTAGCAGCAGCAGTAGCAGCAGCAGAAGTAGCAGCAGCAGCGGTGTTAGCAGCAGCGGCGGTATGCACCCTCTGCATTGCAGCCCAGCTTGTTCATTCCACCTGCATCCTGCCCAGGGCAGCATGTGCGATAAGGGCTCCACTTGTCCCCGTAACAGAGGACCCTAATGTCCCTTCAGTCCTCCGTCACAGCGGAGGATGAACCCCCAGTAATGCCCTCGCCCCCACATAGGCAGGGTTTGGGGCGCATGTGTCCTGGGAGCTGGTGGCTGCATTCTGCGCAGCCAGTGCGACAAGCTGAGATTCTGAAAGAGCACACGCGTTTATTTTCTGTGTCTTTTGTATGCCAGCGTGGTGTTTCGCTCAGTTCAGGTCCATGGCGGTGCGTCAGTCTTTTCATTTCACTTTTTATTGTACAGAGAGAGAAATGGAGAGAGAGAGAGAGAGAGAGGGAGATTGTGTGTGTGTGTGTTAGAGAGAGAGGGAGAGAGAGAGAGAGAGAGAGAGAGAGAGACAGAGAGTGAATGAGAATCAGGGCATGGGATGGACAGAGGTGAATGCTGCACATCATTCTGTGCTCATTCAGTCCTCTCCCTGAATAGCCATCTTGTGTGCTGTCATCGCCCACTGCATCACTGGCCCTCAGAGGTAGCCTAGACTACATCCCCGAGAGCATGGCAAAGCCACACTGTATGCACGCACACACACACACACAGACTCAAATTTTTCTTGCTCCACTGGTCGCTGTTGTAGCCAGCATGCCATCACAAGCTGAATTCTTATTCTATTTGCCTCATTTTAGTAGTAGAGATGAAGATTAGAGCTGGGTGAGATGATCTTGGGAGAACAGAAGGACCCTGGGCATGGGGGGGCGGCGGTCGGGGGGGTGGGGGTGGGGGGGTCAGCATGGCAGCAGGTGGGGCCGGGCGGGTCTTAATCTAATCTCTTTATTATTTTCCTAAGTCACAGGGTTGGGGTTGAAGGGGTTGGGGGTGACAAACACAGTTTAGTGTATTGCATTTCATATAAGAGTTCAGATTAATTCCGTTTCAATTCGGTCAATTCAAGAAATGGAATTTTCTCATTCAAGGACACAGCTCACAGACTTTTATGGGCCTTTTTTCCTCCACTCATGAAGTGAATTTCATTTTGTTTCTTGAATTGACTTCAATTGACCAGGAATTGACCCCTAACGCTCTCATTATATAACCCTTCACTGTAAAGCCCCTTCAGAACACGTGGTGAAAGCAGCAAATGAAATTCAATCTAATCCAGTTCAGTGTGCGATGGAGAGGGGGGTCAAGGGTTTTCCAGGCTTCAACCCAAACGTCTGCTGTTACACTCTCAGAAGAAAGGGCTCCAAAAGGCTCCAACTGTATCTCCATAGAGGAATCCTGGCCATGTCCAAATCAATACACTTCCCTACTATTGAGCATACAAGTCACATACTCAATAGTAGGCAAGTGCGCTGATTCGGACATGGCCCCTACTGTATCTCATTCAGGTTTTCTTTGTCAGGCAAAATGGTTCACTTTTCACACCTACCACAGACAGTTCCATGAAGAATTAAAAAGGGTTCATCACATGGAGACAAGCCAAAGAACACTTCTTTTCTGAGAGGGTATAATTCCAGGCATGTGCTTTGCCAATAAAATAACGATTACTTACAACTTCTGCTGAATCGTAATCTTGAGAAAAGTTTCTGGCGGCACATCAGTAAAGATCATAATGTTGGCAAGAACCAATCAGATGCATGATTTCTTTCATTCAACTGTCTTCCCTCTCCAGAGGTTCTAGAGCAGATTTGGGGTCATTTTCATTTTAGTTCAGTCAGTCAGTTTGGGAAAACAAGTGAGGTACAAAGATTTTTTCAGGCTATGAATTTCATTTCAGTTGACTTCCTGAGCTGACTGAATTACAATTTAATGGACTCCTACTCTGCTCTAGAGCAGGGCCTTTCAACCTTTTCTGACCCAGGGACCTCCACCCAGGCTCAAAGACATCCAGGAGACCCCATCATAATTTAAGAAGGGTTTGCATTTTTAAGAAACGGTTTCATATTATTAAACATTTCCTGAAACCTACATCCAGTCATTGCATACCAAATCTGGCCAGGGACCCCCCTACAGTACCTTCAAGGACCCAAGGGGACCACAACACTAGGGTCAAAATTAGGGCACCACTGTTAATGTCGTAATACATTTGGGTCAGGGTGTGCCTATACCCCTCCCCAAGCAGTCTCCTGAGAGAACTCCTGTCAAAGGGACTGTGTTAAATATTTACCAGTGCTGACGAAGTAACACAATAGAGTGGATGAGTACCACAGTAGATACATAACAATCCACTTCTGAAACTCATCAGTCTTTAATAATATTTCTCAATTTTTCTTGATTTCTTTCTTTCCTAGTCCACTTTCATTTGGTCTTTCTTTCTCTGTACTGTGTACCACTTAGTGTACAAAGGCCGTGCATGTCTCTAATTTACAACGATGATGGTGATGATGATGAAGATGATGAGGATATACAGTATATGAGGATAATGATGATGATGAGAAGGTTTATTCTTTTTCTTGAATCACATTCACCAGCTCTCTTCTACCCTCCTACACTGATCACATGTGGCAGACTATGGCTGAATTAATGGAAGCCATATCTATCTAGCTGTCAATCTATTGACAGATTATTGGTTGAAAAAAAAAAACGTGTTGACATAACTATTATGTCACGGGTACAACCAGAGGCTAATGCATTTTTAATGGATGTTTTTTTTTTCCTTTAGCATGCATCCATACCCAACATTCATTTCTTACATTGTTCCGCATCATCACATATTTATCCAGCTGAAATATTCACTGAGGCAGGTTAGGTCATGGGTACTGCTAATAGCTCCCATCTTCCAACAAAAGCCTATGACCTTTAACCCCAACAATTACAAGCACACTGCCATACTGCTTGTGCAAAGGATGCGCCAAATCCTTTTTCTTTCTTAGTCTAAATGGCACTAAGCTCTTGTTTTGGCTGACCCTGTTTTAAAGTGACTGGAGATCACAGCATACAAAGGGATTTTTGCGTAACTAATGTTTGGCGAGTGGAAGCAGTGCCTTATGGGTGAGACCAAGAGGGGGTGCCATTCCATGAGTTTGCAGTGAAGCTTCCGGAAGCATCTGACACAAATGGCCAGACCTCATGGTGGTTTTATAACTCCAAGGACACCACTTCTACAAGAAGAGATAAATGAAATGTGTACAGGAGACTGCTGACTTGCAAGGTGTGTACATATATAAACACACACACACACAGAATTACAAGTAAATTTGCATAAGTGGTCTTTGCATGTCGACAGCATGCTATAGATTAAGAGTGGACAACCATGAAAAGCCACAGGATCTGCCTGCTCTTTTCTCCTTAAAGTCCGTAATCAGTGAATACCCTGCGGTGCAGTCCACAGTGGGGTAGACTCTCAGCCCACATACAAATGCCCCTGCGCAGCTGGCCATTCGACTGTCAGCCATGGAACTTTCTAGACTGTGATCCCATCTCTATCATTAACCTTCTCTGTTCCCCCCCCCCGTGACTCAGTGAAGTAGAATAAACACAAAAGAACGGTAGACTGCCAGCTCTTCTTAAAAAAAAAAAAAAAAAAAAATCCATAATCAATTTAGATGCAAGGAATCAGATGAGGTGAGTTAAATGCGCAATCAACGGTTTTAATTAGGTGCCGAATAACAAATTAAATCAGCGGAGCCTTCAGTTCCATAAGACCAGGGATGGGCCCCCATGCCATGGATAGGCGGCAAAGCAGACCCAGGGATTAGAGTCCAGCGAGCAGGTACCCGTCAAAAACCGCCGTCTCAGTCCCAGCCGTCAATCCACCCAGCGTTAGTGGAAATCGGCACGACCGTGGCCCGACAGCGGCGGCACCCTTCACAAAAAAAACGACAACCGTTCTTTCAACAGTCGGTTCTCGTTTTGATAGCCTAGCCTCACCTTGCCGTCAGCGGGCCGCCGAGGTGCCGGTCTGTAGACCGCTGCCAGACCGACGGCTGTGCCGACAGCAGGCCGCTAATGAAGCTCGCCGCGGGCTCCTGAGCTGGGAACCGAACAAACACTGCAGAGGGTCTGACAAATATAGAGATTTTTTTTTTTTCAGTGTGTGAAACTGACCACCCGCCAAACAGGCTTGTCTGGAGAGGCGGGCAGCCCGACAGACGGACTCACTAAGCCACAAACCCAGCGGCCACGTAAAAAAGGGCGGAACCGACGAAAAAGCCAGTGAATCCAACAGGCCAGACAGCGGGATCCCGAGTCAGGCCCGGTCCGGTCGCAGTTGGGGTATCGAAAAACCTACGCCGGGCTGCTGTCTCTCTACCGGATACGATAAAACGCTGATGCTGCATTGCCGCATCACTGTCGCCATGGAACTACGGCTAGTTATGGCATGGGTGGAATATAAGTCATTTTGGTCACAGAGCGTCATAAAGGAAGGAGCGTTTCTGATCTAAGTGATCTAAGTCCAAACAACAAATATGTACTCATATTTTCATATTCAAACTGGACCGCATTCGTGTGTGGTCCTTGATTCCAATACATATCCGATGCCTTGTCATAGCTATGCAGCATGTGTCTGAGTGCTCACAACTCATTTTTGGTCCACTCGATTGCAATTTTGACCACTCCTCATCTCAGACAGTTCCTTCATCATTCCCTGACAGGTAAAAAGAAAGATGAAGCTTATCTAAACTCAAGAATCCAATCTGGCCACCTCTGGGAAATATATCCACTGCCATCTTTTGCAATAGGATACCTCCACACTCTTCTCAAGACTGCCACTGGTGGTTCCTGAGGGTGTGACAGGGCCCACATCAGACAACATACCTAGCTCAGGAAGATTTAACCCTTTAAGGTGTGAGATCACAAAAATGGTGATTAGAATCTCCTTAACTGAACATACTAATGCTGATGTAACAACCACTATTGGTAATTCAAAGCAATGGAGTTCTGGAACACTGACTTAGAATTTTGAAAAAAAAAAAAAAAATTTCACAAAAACCTACTCATCAAAGAGTTGAAAGAGATGGTATACAAAATATTTCTAAGCGAACAAATTGTGTCAAATTGTATTGTCCGTGTGTTGTGTGTCATTGCATTCAACTGACGAGACACATTACATTGTGGGAGGCAGTGTAGTATAATGTAGTATAATGGGTAAGGGGCTTGCCCTTGTAACCTAAAGGTTGCAGGTTTGATTCCCAGGTAGGACACTGCCGTTGTACCCTTGAGCAAGGTACTTCACCTGCATTGCTTCAGTACATATCCAGCTGTATAAATGGATGCTATGTAAATGCTATGTAAAGTTGTCTAAGTCGATCTGGATAAGAGTGTCTGATAAATGCCTGTAATGTACTGTGTGTGACTCCATTTTCTTTGTGCCGCTACTTTGTATCAGAACATAATTGGATGCTAAATCTTCCAACACAAGACGCTCAAGCTGCAGTAAGCTCCTCCCCCATCTACACCCTCCAGATAAGTATGCGAGAGAGGTGAGAGGGTTCATAATGTAGAATAAGACTCCCTGTGCCCATGTGCTTGACTGGGGGGGGGGGGGGGTCTAACCAGAGGCCGTGTAATGAACTCAGGGGCCTGAGGAAGAACTCCTGCGGTTCGACTCACTTCCCAAATGTGAAGAACACGCTGGTCTAAAAGGTCCCGAGAGCCGAGTTCCCCTCAGACAAAGCGGGAGAGCGAGCGCGATGCTCCCACACACCCGCCTTTTTTCCAAAGTGTTTATCCTAGTGTTTTAGGCACAGAGGCCACATTTACTCTGTGTGTTGATAATCTTTATAGCGCCTAACCTCATCTTCTCAGTTTATTTTTCCCTGGGGCTCCTGCCTCTCCCTTGCCCTGAGTTCACCAACCACTCCAGCCTTCTTTCTCCCCACCCTGAGCCCACTGAATCGCTCCAACACTGTCCATCGCTCTGTGGTCATGGACCACTGCAACCCTGTCCCTCCCCTGGTTTGTGCTCATGCTTTGGGGCAGACTGGATCTCCGGATGTATCACCCTGTCCCTCTAAACTGCACACTACTTCACTATACAATTTGGACATCTACTGTTCCAGTTAGTTTATTACCTTAACGGCCACCTGCTTGACCCATTTTATTTTATTTTTATTATAGTGATAGATCCCTCATTACATTTATGTTACACCCATTCTACTTACGTCAGGCTGGCCAGTGGAGGATGGGCCCCCCCTCTACAGCTGGGCTTCTCCGGAGATTTTTTCCCATCAGGGGGTTTTTCCTCGCCACTGTTTGACGGTTTTTCTCCCCACTGGGAGTTTTTTTTTACCTTGTGTGATTTCCCTTATTTTTTTTTGCCAAAGGCCTGGTTTTTTCTCTTTTTTTGTCCTGTGACAGTTTTCTGTAAAAAGCACTATATAAATAACACTGATTTGATTTGACATAAAACAATCTGTACCCCTCCTGTTTAACGCAAATCATTAATTACACACACACACTTATAAAGTTTATGTTTATGGGGTCTAATTCACTCACATTAAAGTGTGGCCAAACGCAGAGAGCTCTTTGTTTTACTGCATCCACTCTAATGTAAGTAATAATTTCTCATTTAACTAGGCGGCGTGAACTGTGTCTGGGTTATGGATGATTTCATCTGAACAAATTGATCTCTGACCTTGTTTTCCAGACAAAACTGTGTTGGGTCTGGTCTCCGGATGACGTTGCCTGGCAAGTCTCCCACACTCTAGCTTATGTCACTGAGCTAATTAGGCATGGGTCATATTGATGGGGAAATACGGACAGTGATAAAAAAAGAGAAAAAGATAACCGTCTGTTTCACGCATATTGTGGATTGCAGTCACCTCATTTTAAACAGTCGTATAACTTGTCTGCCTTATGCCCTCATGATACAGAGAGCTTGACCGTGTTGGCAGTCTAATTTGCCTACTAAAATTCGGGAGATATGCCATGGTCCTGACCAATGGTTATTCACTTCTGATAAGCCTTGATCTTTTGTGTAGATCAGGATGCAGCTGGTCAGTGACCATTGATTTAAAACATAACCGATGTTATGTATAACCAATCAAATTAAAGGAAGCAAATCTCGCAAACTGTAACTTTCCTTCCCAGATGCTCTGGAGAGACAAAACTGTTTTAATTTATTTGAAAACATCTTATTCCCGTGAATAAATGGCCATGCAAATTAAAGAGCACAAATGTTCCTACAATACAAAAGTGAGTTACAATCGTTTTCAACAAAACTCTTCAACGAATTGTCATTAGTAGCCTAGCCTATGAACATAAAAAACATTTAATATCCAAATTGTGAATTCAGTTAATTCCAAAGACGCTTGTATTCATTCATTCATTGAACTTGCCATTAAATGATTCGCAGATATGGCGCTTGGTTTTCTATTATGAATTAACACAATCTTAAAAGCTTTTTTCAAGTTTTCTGGGAGTCTAGGCCATCTAATGAAGAAGAGTCAGTGTCCACCCTTACATCAGATATCCTCGCAGTTGTGGCAGTGCACCGCAAACTGCAGTGGGTGTAGCTACTGTACGCAAACAGCATGAACGATAAACCATACATCTGTGAAAAAATATCCCGTACTGCTTTTCAAAGTAGGCTATGCTGCTATTTTACAATCGCCAAAATGTATTACCATGATAACAATAGAGAGAACATAATTCGGATGATTTAGGCACTGTAAGCATCATAGCGTTATACAAGCACCTTAAGTTAACCAGATAATTCAAAGTGGCTAAACGCATACAGCGGCCCGTACGGGGTAGTTGTAGGCTATAGCCAACTAACTGTTTCAGGACCACGGGACGGTGAAAAGCTCCGTTTGCGTGGCAACTGCACGCCGGACTGCCGCGATTTAAACTGACAGCGATTTAACCAGTAGTCTATATTTCACAATATCAATCTTCACTAATTTTGACCACACGACAGATAATAAACAATGACAACATTCGTTACCATAGGCTATATGTTATACTGCGACGACGTCGCTGGACATCACAGCAAGGAGATATTAACTCATTGCGACCACTTCACGACGTTGCAAGCAGCCTAGACTAAATAATAGAGTCGCGATTTTGTAGTAATTTAATGCAAACATCATATTGAGGCCAAAGTATTGTCTACTGGTTTAGACATGAAATTACGCCAAGTCACTATGGCAACAAGAGATGCAATAAAGCTCGAACTTACGTTTGTTAAATATGGACCCCAGTCACCTAGCACTAAAAGCGTCATTGGCCGTTGTTCTCCTGTGGCACTAATTATGCATCATTAAACATATTTGCCGCCTCAGCATTGCGCTTACGAAGGCTGACAGTAAGACAAAGGAGCTTATGGCTTTAAAACACCTTGCTTCTGATTGACAGATCTTCCCGCGGTGGTCTGGATTTCTTTTCAAATGGCATTCCAATTACGTAACCGAACTGGAATGTCCATTTGATTAAGCCACTGTCTTAAAATTCAACTTTAGCCAACACGATGAGAACTCAGAGTCCTCCATCACAACGAAAACTATATTAAAGAACTGTTATCAACTCAATCACCTCAAGTACAATTAGGAAGCCCATCAGTTTTGCAAGACCGAATGTAGCTAATATAGTTGAAGACCACCCTTAACGGAAATGTTGGTATCCAAATCGTGAATGCTGGAACAGTTAAAAGGTAGGCTACATGAGAGTATAAGAAACAATTCATTTTCAAAACCTCCACCCCGGTCCTTTTCAATAAACGCTCGCGCGCAAACACACGCACGCACACACACACATACACACACGCCTCAATAACCAGCCACCGGCTCTGACCAACGATTGCTTAAATATATAAAACTGTAAACATCCTATCGGTCCATTAACTCGTCTGACCTGTAAAAATGTTAACCTATGGCAACTACCTTATGGCCATCCACCGAGCGGGACATTGAAACCGCTGCGTAACTATCGTCAATATTTTTTGTCAGAACCAATGGCATGTCTATACACGTGTGTTCCTACCTGTCTCCAGGTTGAAGGAGATCCTAGCTTCGGCGAGGTACGGAGTATCGCTCTTTGACCGGACTCTCCGTATGGGACGACGGTCTATTTCGTTCTCTGAAGGGGCCGCCATTAATTTTAGATGGACCCAGCGGCGGCAGGCTGGCACTGAGAGTCACAGAGCCACAACTGCTCTGGGGAAACTGGAGCGCGCTCGAGAAAGGGAAACGGAGAGCGCGAGGGGAAAGGAGATGATGATGGTAACAGTGGGGCGTGAAATCCCCGCAACTACAGGCTGAATGCATAGCAATGGGAATTAGGCAGATCCCGCCCCCCTATCAATGTGAATGGTGCAAACGCGATAATTATGTCCAGACGATAAGAGAAACATAGGAAATTACGCTGTGTCATCAGTCAAATTTTTACGGAATTAAGTATCTCGGTGATTCACCCCAATGGTTAATCTCTGAATGAAATATCTTGCAATGCCTTGCTTTTGGATTAAACTGTCGTGTAAAGATGGAAGATAATATGAAATTATAATATTTTACTATTATAAGATATTTTTAATAGCAAAATATTATGATGGCATGAAAATGTACACTGCCCTATACAATTAGGCTATTATTAACGGTATGGCCATTTGTTATTTCTACTATAGCCTATACTTACAGGCATTTGGATGTGAGATCAGAAGATGAATATCAGACAGCTTTTAGCCTACTTCATGATACTGAACAACAGAAATTGTTGTTTTGTGTTGTGTCCCCATATTTTCAGCTGTAGGCCTACATGCAAAATTAAATTGACAGAAAAGTAAATCAAAGCAAATAAAGTCTGATATTTGGTTTCATAGCCCTTAAATGAAATAGCTGCATCAAGTCCAGGACATTATTGACATTACCAAATATTTGGTATCTTTGGAAATGCTTTCCCACGGGTCTGTACCACAAAGCAGGGTTACTGAGTTAGCTGGACAACTGCACTGAGTAAAACCCGAAAGCCTCACAAATAAGGAACATGGGCTGAAGTAAACAGATCTGTTCCTGGTTTTACTCAGCGCTGTTGTCCAGCGAACTCAGTAACCCTGCTTCTGGTAGGCTACAGACCCCAGGCTGTCACTGCAGATGATTTCAGTTGATATTCATTTTTTGGGGGGTTTCTGTCTTCAGTCTCCTCTTGAGCAAGTGAAATGCATGCCCAATTAGATTTTTACATATGGTGACTGACTTGGTCAGTCTAAAACTTTCCACTCTTGTCCTGTTGTTGAATGCTTTGGTTGCATAGGCAGTGTGTTTGGGGTTCATTGTCATGCTGCAGGATGAAGTGCTGGCTGATGAGGTTGGAGGAATTTCTTTGTAGATAGCCAGACAAAATCTGTATGTACACTTCAAAAATCATCCTACTGCTGCCATCCACCATCACAACATTAATAGAGATGAGTGCGTTTGTTCGAGAAGCAGCCATACTTGCCCAAACAATGACACTGGCCCCTCATATTTCACAAGTGCGGTGATATGCTTTGGATCCTGGGCCGTTCTTTTCTCCACACTCTTGGCTTTACATTGCTTTGGTAAAGGTTTCTTTTGGTCTCGTCTGTCCATAAACTCTTTTGGCTCTTCTGTATTTTTTGGCAGATTTTAATCTGGCCTTTCAGTTCTTGATGCAGATGAGAGGTTTGTGTCTTGCTGTCTAGCCTCTACAACTCTCCTCATGAAGTATTCTGCATACTGTGGCTTGTGACAGTTTCACCCCTGCATAAAGGCATAACAACATGAAATTTGTTGATTTTTGTTAATAATAATCATAATGCTGCCACGTTTCTTCCAAATGGGGTACTCAGTAGTATCCCTGATTTTTTATTTATTAAAAAAAAAATTATTTTAACTTTTTATTTATCTTGTTTAAGTTGGTCCACGGTTTGTCCATTTTACTCATTTAATGCACTGTCTGTAGTTTCCTTTACACTACCATTGATCATCTGAGGAAATGTAAGAGAAAGGAAAGAAATTGGTGTAAAAAGATAAAGAAAACGATAAGAAAAAAAAGGAGGACTGAGCTCCAAGGATCTTTCACATACTGGTCTTTCACCCTGCTGTACTAGTATGGGCAGGATAGACATCTGATTTAGCCTAGCGTATGTGCTGCGTGGGCCAGTTTCACGTGAAAGTCGTCTGTGGGCATGTCACCATCTGGTGGTCAGACTAGTTGTATTACAGCATACAGTGTTAACATTTAAGGTTACAACGAATCTAATATGCAGGGGTTCCTCCCATTGGTCCTTCAAGTCTGTGAAGGTACTTGATGTTGAAAATTGAATATTCAGTTGAATTAAAGCTGGAAATTCCATGCATGATGGTTGATTTTTGGAACCCATGGATGCCATTTTGAGTTAGGGAAATTTATCAAACATAGGAATGGCTGTGAATAAAGACATTACATTACACTGCTACATCATTCTGGATAAGGCTACTTTAAGAAGAAATGGTCATTAATCTATTACTATATTGATGAATGTATACACTGTATGAATTTTCTTTCCATTCTCCTGTTCTCTGTGTAGTCGCACAAATTTGCAGGGGGATTCCAGGTCTTTACCTGTGCATTCTTCATATTGGACCATAAACGTCATCAATTACAGGGTCACGTGAATGTACAAAGGGCGAATCATATCATTGAGAGTGCCTCACATTCATCAAATTGTTGTTGCCTACTCTGTATCACACCCCACCTACCCAAGTACAGAAATGTGCAAGGGGCATGGGGGCATCCATCACACAGACAGGGAGAAAAATACTGCATTTGGCTTCTATATGGATCCGTGCATAGAACAGTGTACCGTGCATAGAATGCTTTTGACAATATTTTGGTTAATTTTTGTTGTCTATTGCAACATACAATTAAGAAGTGTTTTACTATTTTGAGTAATTGTTCATTTAAAACAGCTGGATACTCAAATGCAAAAAAAGTACAATATTTTACTAAAATGAAAACAGCATTTTATTCCGCAACTGCATAGATATCAGCAAAGCTGGACTTCAAGGAAAATAACAAAACCTATATACAAGCAGCAAGGGGTCAAGTACTCACAGCCACAAATGCCCAACTCCCAGTGCTATCACGTTTAAGCCCTAAATATATTAGTGTTGATTTTAGATGCCAACATTTGGTAACCTCTAAGTTTGGGAAAATATATTGTGATCATATTGCATACTTCTGAAGCATAAAATAGGCCTAATGTTGCTATGCTAAACTGTGAATTAATTAATTGCAGTCAGGGTTGAAGATCAAATTGTTTTATTGTGCTGTTGTAATTTAAGGTATGAAATCCACATACAGTTAAATAAAAAGTATTGGGACAGTGAAACAATTTTTGTTTTGGCGCTGTACTCCAGCGCATTGGATTTGAAATGAAACTGAATATGAGGGTAAAGTGCAGAATGTCAGCAATAATTTGAGGGTGTTTACATCCATATCGGATGAATCGTATAAGAATTGCGAGCCTAGTCGCCCCAGGGGAGCAAACGAAATGGAAATCAAACGCTGTATTGCAGTATTGTCAAGGCGTGGCGCCAATACTACTGCGCCAGGGGCGTTTGTTGATATTGCGTCTACGCGTTTCCCTTTTTTCTCGCTTTGCCCTGTATTTGTAGTGTTTTACGACATTTCGAAGTTTTACGGCATAGGTGAAGCTAGGTAAACGAGAGCTCTAGTTGGAGGTGGGTGGAAAACGTCGCTGTTTGTGGATGATAAATTAGTAACTTTACAGAACTATATGACTCGATGTATTTTCTGCGTTTCGTTAATTATTACAAGTCTTAAAACGGTATTCAGTAAAGTACGATCTGTGGGTTGGCTAGTCTGCTAAGTAGCACAGCTGCGTTTTCAGCGGGGCGTACAAATAGTTAACTTCAGTTTTTGGACATAACCGAAGTTACATACTTTTAAAAACTGGCTAACGTTATATATTTCTAGTGCCTGCTTGAATTGACTTATTGGACTCTGACTATCCTGTCATTAGCTACTTGCTCTGTCTTGCTCTCGATCTCACAGCAATTTTCCAGGTGCTAGCCAGCGGTAAAGTTGCTTGTTAGCTATGTTTACAGTAGCCTAGTCAGCAGTTATCGTGTAAATTTAGTAACATTTTTATTTCACAATGCATGGCTTATCAAGTTGGACTTAGAAAGAGCTGTCACTCAAAACCTTCTTGCGTTTTGACATGACATTTATTTCAGAGTTAGCGAATCAGCAAAAGTAGAAAAACTTAGTGTTCGACTGTAAATCCAAGACTACACGTTTGTGTTCCGCATACAATGTCTTAATGCTACGTCGTGTGCTTGTGTGGAAGAGACTGCAAAAAAATATTTACACGAAAATACGCTCCAACATCAGATGAGCTCCGTCTGTGTTCAGACAACTGTCCATACGTGCTACGGTGAAACTGAGCTGTGCATAACGATGCACTGGTATACTATCTGTAGTAGGTCAGTAGCTTCATAGATTTAAAGGTACAGTTTTTTCGGCATGAGAGAGATTATGCAATTCCTTTGAACAATCACGGAAGTCGAATATCGTCGTCCTTTCGTATTCAGTTCCATGGTACTCAAATTAACGAAAGGAACCGAAGCAAATATAATCTTCAACATTACACTTTGTAAGACAGCCGGTAAGCTCTGATCTGCTTGCTAACAGCGAACATTTAAAGAGTCGTAATGAATTTATTTCCTTCCTTCTGCAGATCTGTAAAATAACTGTCATGATTGTTCGGTGGTTCACCTCCTTGTGGGTGGTTCCACGAGGGCGCATTGGAGTGGCGAACTCCCTGGTCAGACGGAGACATCTAGTGGAGGTTGATCGCTCTATTTCATCAGGTAAAGCACTGTGTTTGGTATTCGTTCCCATCTGTGTTCGGCACGAGTCTGGAATCTGTCCTTTGTCCTTGAACTTGGCAGTTCCTTGCTCCGTAAATGGAGTGGTGTTGAAGGATTGGCTTTGTAATCATAAGAAATATTTATGGAATGAGCATGTGACCTCAGTTTAGGAATCCTGGCTAAATAATGTTTCATTTTCCAAGGTTTTTACATTTTATTCTCCTTCGTCCGCAGATATGTCTGAATTTCGGAAGGTGTTTTCGAAAGCGAAGCACATCGCTGTAATCACCGGAGCCGGGGTGAGCGCGGAAAGCGGGGTGTCCACGTTCCGGGGTGCAGGTGGCTCCTGGAGGAAGTGGAAAGCGCAGGTGTGGAAGACTGGCACGCGGCTCAAGTGCACACGCAACAAACACACACCCCCCCCGCACACCCACGCACAAGGTCAAAGGTCAGATTAGTCTTTCAAGCAAAGATGTGAATGAATACCATTGATCCAGTAGTCCAGAGGTCAAATATGCGTTACACTTCCTGAAGGCCTGCTAGATTGCCTGCCTTGAGTTAGCCATCAGGGCATGTGACTTGCTTTGGTTTGTTTTTCTCCTGTTGGGTCGAAGCTTGTATTTGATCTGGGGCTCAGTGACAGTTGGTTTTTCGTGATTTCCTCTAAGTTACATCAGCAGGCTTATCTCCCAAGACCACTACTATTGTGTAACAATAGCACAACTACTGACTGCAAAATACATTGGTCAACATGACTTTCAGATAGTGTAAGTAGTGTTGTGTTACTTAACCTCAAAACTCACCAAAAGAATCGTTTGAGTGTGCAACTAGTTAAGGAGCATTGCTAGTAGGTTTAGTTCTTATGTGTGATTATTCCTTAGTCCCTATCTGTCAGCTATAGAATCAGGCCTCTGTGAGGTCATAATGACATTGCCCTCTGTGGAATGACCTCTGGTAGACTTCTGCATTCTCAGGAGAATTAGGAAGCAGCATGGGAGTTGATTTAAGCAACCCATACTTGGTGTGTGCGTGTGTGTGTGTGCGTGTGCGTGTCTGCTTCCGCATCCATCCCCAGGACCTGGCCACCCCCGAGGCCTTCTCGCGGAACCCGTCGCGGGTCTGGGAGTTCTACCACTACCGGCGGGAGCTGGCCCTGTCCAAAAGCCCCAACGCGGCACACCGGGCCATCGCGGCGTGCGAGGCGCGGCTGAGCCGACAGGGCCGCTGCCTCACCATCATCACGCAGAACGCCGATGAGCTCCACCAGCGGGCGGGGTCCAAACACGTACTGGAGGTCCACGGTGAGTGGAGCCCAGACCTCACTGGCCACCGTTGTGGGTCCAGTTATGACTCTGCTTCTGGTTCCAGTTCTGGGTCTAGTTCTGGTTCTGGGTCTGGGTCTGATTTGGTTTTGGTTCTGGTGCTGTGGTTTCCATTAGCGAATGGAAACTTCTGTCCTTGTTTCTCTCAGCGCTTTCAGAGTTGTTGCCTTGCCATCCTCATAGGTTTCCTCTCGGTGTTGTTTTCTTTGACTGCTTTGGCTGCCAGCATTGGCTCTTGGAGGTATTTTATTAAGTTGGACTTAGGAGTTAGCTGTCTTGTTACACAAATATAGCAAGAAAAAAAAAAAACTTATTCAAATGGAGTCAGGAGGATTTCTTTCAGTTGAATTTTACCCAATTCAGAATATTTTTAAAATGTTGTCAACTTCTTAATCCTCACGTTGTGATGTACCCCTCTCTGTGTAATTGCTGTCTTTGAGGAGCCGCAGATATTAGACAGGGTTCTTACCGTGGCTGTTATCGCGACTGTCGGTGTTTTGTTGCTAATTTGCTGCCTTGATGTAGAACATTGGACCCTGGAGTTCGGCCTGATGTTGGTGAATGTTTCCCTAGACTCGAGCACGCTAGCCAAAAGGCGCTCCTGGGGAACTCCGCTGACGTTAGCTGCGTTGCCGCAGTCCGTTTAGGGGACCATCACTGGGCCTCGGTGCTGCCAACTGCATTATAAATCCCACCCACGCTGCGCACATCTAGGCCTTAACATCAGACTGCGGTTGAAATATGGCTGCTAAGTTTTACCTTTTTGGCCCCAGCCTTAAGCGCGACCACACCCCTTAATCCAAACTGTCCAATGGGGAACGAAGGGCGATTTTGAATGGCTGAAAGCACAGACTTGAGACACCAGGAGGGTGTGGCCGCATGCCTGCGGAGCCTGAACGAGCGCCGGCATGCGCTGGCTCACCCGGTCCTAGCACGCCTGCGGGGACGTGTTGGCACCGCTGCCTGACACACCTGCCTGCTGCTGCTGAGTTCCAGATGCTGCTTTTTTGTGCTCAGTGCTGAGTGCTGACTGTGGTTCTGGGCGTGGTTCGGGTGGAGGTTTACTGATCTCCGGATCATCTGGATCGCCGCCACCCCATTCGCTGTCCCTGCTTCGTCTGACGGTTAAGACCAGTGAATCCGTGAAGCGCTGCACCCTCAGCTCGGTGATCTCAAGATGGAGATTATTTCTACCACATCTCATTAGGGAGGCTATAAGCAGATCTGAGTAAAATAGTTTATTTGAAATGCCTTTAAGACCTGTAGTTTTGAGATTTCAAACCCCAGTCCTGAGTGACTGCGGTGTCTGCTGGTTTTCACTGGCTCAGCATGTAAATCCTTAATTTAGCCTACATCATCGGTTGTCTAAATAGTCCCCACATTTACAGTGACTAGAAAACGAGAACTGGGGCTAGACATCAGTGAAGCTGCGATCCAGCTGGTGTCATTGTGGAGATGCACGTCATGAGCATTCTGTGCAGATTGCACTCCAGCGAGCCTGCTGGTTCTGTTATTCAGGTTTATTAACAGTCTTCTTCTGTGGCCCCAGGAAATCTCTTCAAAACCAGGTGTGTCAGCTGTGGAGAAGTGGCGTCCAATCACAGGAGCCCGATATGCCCCGCGCTGGAGGGGAAAGGGTAGGGAACCTGTGTGCGTTGAATAAAATCGCCCTGTTCTTGTTTCTGGGCACGCCTTGTTTTGTCATTGTTCTAAACGTTCATGTTTTTGATTCTGTGGTTCACAGTAAGCCCAACCCACATGTAAGCGATGCCAATATTCCAGTAGACCAGCTCCCCAGGTGGGTGCCCAGTTCCAGTTCTTACAGAAATATTTTGTTATGTACGCTGCATGGCCAAAAGTATGTGGACACCTGACATCCAATATCTCATCCAAAACTGTGGGCATTAATATGGAGTTGGTCTACCCTTGGCTGCTTTAAAAACCTCCACTCTTCTGAGAAGGCTTTGTACTAGATGTTGGAGCATTGCTGCAGGGATTTGCTTCCATTCAGCCAGAAGAGCATTAGTGAGGTCGGGCACTGATTGGGCAATTAGTCCTGGCTCGCAGATGGCTTTCCAGTTGACCCCAAAGCTGTTGGATGGGGTTGAGGTCGGGGCTCTGTGCAGGCCAGTCAAGTTCTTCCACAGCATTCTCGACAAAACCATTTCTATATGGACCTTGCTGTGTGCCCAGGGGCATTGTCATGCTGAAACAGAAACGGGTCATCCCCAAACTGTCAGGGAAGCACAGAATCATCAAGAATGTGATTATATGCTGTAGCATTATTATTTTCCTTCACAAGAACTTACCATGAAAATGATCCTCAGACCAAGGGGTGTCCAGATACATTTGGTCATGTAGTGTATATACAGTAAACTCATAATGTGACATTTAATTGCTTGCTGAGAACCAGAGTCTACAGTTCCCCAAAAGTCCCAGTTTCTCAGGAAAAGACAGGGAATTATGGCACGTACAGTCAGAGCCTGCTCTTCATGCCTCTGAATTAGGTGGCAGGATTCATGAAATGTCATCCACTTTCCTGGGCTGGGAGACTTGTGCACTTACACTGACTGTCCACTATGCGGCAGCAGAGCAACATGAGAGAATTGTACCGTGGGACTGCAGTTGACAGTATATGAAACCGTTAGAGATCTAACATGTATTTTTTATTATTTAGGCCCTGTGACCTCTTAGTTTTGTCACGATCATGGCCACGCAGGGTTTCTGCCCTCCTGTCTGTTACACCTCTTTTTATCAACTTTAGCCTTCACAGCAGAGAGCTAATTTTGTATTTTAAGTAGAGATGCCGTTAAATATCGTTTCCACACTCCTTGCCAGATGTTGCCTGTGCTCGTTAGTGTTGCAGAACTGTCGTTAGTGCGCTAATTAAGAGATGAGACAGACGTTGGATCTCCCCCAGTGCAAGCCAGCCCATTTATTCAGCCTTGAAAACAGTGTGGTGTTTAATGTCTGCCTTCTAAGTCCCCCTTTTATGTGTTGTGTAACAACGTGTGATTTTTTGAAAGCGTGTTTGCGCGTGTGTATGCGCATCTGCAACATTTTCTACCAATTTTTTTTTCTTTTAGTCACATGTGGTTCTTTTGCATAACTTAGCTTTTCCATTTTAGTGTCGATATTTACAGATGAAAGTCAGGCTCGTCACTTTTTTTCGAGGGCACAGCGGTTTTGCCCCGACCAGGATTTGAACCCGTAGCATCCCGAGTCCATTTCCCTGACTACCGTGCTGCCCCTTCCTGCCCCACAGGTGCGAGGACGAGGACTGCAGCGGGCTGGTCCGGCCCAACGTGGTGTGGTTCGGCGAGACGCTGGACTCCCGCGTCCTCACCAAGGTGGAGGAGGAGCTGAACATATGCGACCTGTGCCTGGTGGTGAGTGGGGCGGGGCCTCGGGCGGGACCGTGTGATGTCACCCTCGAGAGGGGGAAGACACCGGCTCCGGTGGCTTTGCGATGTACTGCGCGCTTCCCCCCCCGAGCACTGCCAGGCTCGCACTGCTTCCTGAAACACCGTCAAAGGCTTGCCGTCCTTTTTTTTTATTTTTTTCTTCCGCACCATCTGCATTCACAAGCGTGTGTTTGGATTGTTGGGAAAAGATGCGGTGCGCATGCTTACAGAATTCCAAAGGGTGCATTTAAATGCGAACGGGCGCTGTAGAAAGATTGAGTCTGCTTCTCTCTTTTAAAGGCATATCAATTTTTTTTTAATTTTTTTTTTTACTGCTGGCAGGTCGGTGGGTGAGCATATCTGTGTGTCGGTAGTGCGGTGATTGGCCAGGTCAGTGGAACCCCTGCTTCTGCTTCCTGATTAAAGGACTCTCTCTCTCTCTCCCACAGGTCGGCACCTCCTCCATCGTTTACCCGGCGGCCATGTTTGGCCCGCAGGTGGCGTCCAGAGGTGTCCCCGTGGCCGAGTTCAACATGGGGACCACGCCCCACACCAACCAATTCGCGTGAGTTTGGCGAGCGGCAGCCGCAGGCCGAACGCGGGTTTCGCTCGGTCTGGCTGCGGAGGTTCACTCTGCTCATGTCGTGGGTTATTGTTCCGTTAGCCGGTGGAGGTGCGGTTATGGTCGCAGGGTCAGTTTGACCGGCTCACCTGGGACGTCTTCTTCTGCAGGTTCCATTTCCAGGGCCCCTGCGGGACCACCCTCCCCCTCGCTCTGGCGCGCCACGAAACGGAGATCATCTAAAGGGCACGAGCGGGATGATCACCCCGCCCCCCGACCCCGCCCCCACCCTCAACTCCAAACCATCTCCGCATCCATGCAAATATCTATGTAATGTTTACAAAATGGGCTTGCGTCAGTCTTACCAAACTGCCTGCGCGTGTCCGTGCGCTTGTGCTTGTGTGTGTGTGCTTGTGCGCGTGTTTGCCTGCGTGTGGATGCGCGTGTGTGTGTGTGTGTTGGTGGGGGAATGGAGTGATTAAGACATTCCCATGAAGTTTAAACGCAAGTTCCCCAATGCCGTATTTCCATTCCACATGATGCGTTTCAGTACTTTATCGGGAGTGACTGAAATGGCGGTAGCGCGGCATAAGCGTGCTGTCGGTGGGCTTAAAGCCGCTAACCGTGTAGAGGTGCACCATTTCCTGTGCCGTAGAGAGGCGGAGTCAAAGGCAGTTCCTGTGCTGGTTCAGGTTCTGGCCGGTTTCCGTGATTGGCCTTTCCGGGAGTCGGCTCTGTACTGTGTTTTTTTTTTCCTTCACTTTCAGGGAGCGCGCTCACACTCACGCCAGGACACTCCAGACTTCCAGCTTTCTGCTGCGATGCATCGTCTTGCACTCACGAGAAGGTGCGCAATTTGGCTAATGAGATGATTTAAAAGCAGATAAATAACCAGCAAAACCACTTGTCCCCGGCCAGGAAGTGCATTTGACTACCGCTACTCAAAAGAGCAATATTTTAGGCGTTACATTTTTTATGGGCATCTTTGAAGTGTTATTTATACTGGGGAAAGAGGGCATTTATAGCAGGCTTGTTTAAAATGCTTTGTTAGCAGACTCCGATTCCAGATTTTCTTTGTGCTGCATTCTTTGGGAAGATGAATGTTTTTTACTTGCTGAACGTCTTTTTAATTCTGCAGATCCGGCAATTTAAATGATTTTTCAGTGTTAGCAGTGCATTGTGGGAGAAGGCACAAACTGTTACATACAGTACAGATGACCAAAGGAGCCTTAATGAGACTACAGTCTACAATGCATTGGCTGGCATGAATGGACAGGTCTATTACTGAGGTTTCATTAATCTTTAAGCGGTGGAGCTATGGATTGCTTTCAGGTAACTAACTGTCATATCTAGCCCAATTGGATCACTTTGCTCTCCACAGCAGAACAAAATGATTGGTTCAAATCAGAGAGTCACTGATGGAACATAATTCCTCCACCCATTTTCAATGGATCTATGCATTTATCAAATATCTGTTGCTGCTGAAATTGCCAGCACATTTTAAGACAATCAGTTGGTATGGAGTGATCCACGGGATGGAAATGTTATTGTAATTTATAGAATATTTAAATGAGTGCCTGTCGTACAACTTTGTTGTCTCCCTGCGGGTGCAGGAATTTTCCCAGAATTCCATGAATACGAGTATTCCATGGCGGGCAGTGTGAGGTCCGGGATCGAAAGCTTTGGCCTCGTAACATCCAAACTGTACTCTGATCCTGCAGGTTTTCCCGCTCTTTCTAAAAAGTGCTCTTTACTGAAATCAAAAGTGGTTCTGCTGAGATTTAGTGATTGTGTGCTTTGCTGGAACAGAACCTTGCAGCCTCTGCTGCCCCCCCAGAATCTGGGATTTGTAGTCCTGCGGTCCTCTACGCCTGTGGCAGTTTCAACAGCCATGTTCTGTGGGTCACGGTCTATAGTTTTGAAACGATCACTGCCAAATATGCACTCTACAGTTTGCATTAAAAATGAGGCTGAAGATTCACAGATTTGCGCGTTGTGCCTTCACCAGGGAAATGGCGTTATTTGCCGAGGACGCCTTCACAGACATAACTCAGAAACATCCAAATGACTGGACCTTCATCAGACCTGCATATGCAATTTTCACAGTGTCCTCCCATGAAATTGTTTGACTGAATTCATTCAACTGTGTAGTTCCAAGTTTTTATTTTCACTTCATCACAGTGCGGTGATCATGGGCAGTCAATCGCATGCAGTAGAGGGAGGTCAGGTAGCCCTAGATTGCACTGGGAGTGGGGGTGTGCACGTAGGCCTGCGGTTTGAATGCCGCACTCGTGTGGAAGTTCGCACGTCGCCAGGCTGCCAATCTCAGTTTGAAATTGACGTGAGGATTTAAATGAGGGTGTCAGGAAACCTGGCAGGTCTGTGGGAGGTGGTTACTGCAGTGTGCACAGTGTTTATTTTACACTATTGAGTTTACTTGGCAAAGTATGGAGTCGAAAACACTAAAAACAGGAGTTAATTACATATCAAATTGCAGTATGATTGGTGGAACCTAAAGTTTATTACTGTGGACCAAAATATATTTTGTATTTTTCTCTTGACAGTTGGATTTTTTTATTTTATTTTTGGGAATGGATTAGCATCTCTTTTTATACAGTGCTCTTTCCAATTTTACACAGATCCTTCTGGAAGACTTTGGCTATTTCCTTATGCAATAAAACGCACAATATGTTTTTTCCACTCGCTTTGTCAACCGAGTCTCTGTCCAGTGGGGTTTAGAACTGAAATCCAGCCATCCATCCATTATCTATACACGCTTATTCCTGGTCAGGACAACAGGGTTGCTGGAGCATATCCCATCATGCACTGTGCAAGAGGCAGGAATACACCATGGGCCGGTTGCCAGTTCATGCGCACTCACCATTCACTCCCATACTCACACCGAGATCCTCCAGTTAATCTAGCCTGCATGTCTTTGGACTGTGGGAGAAAACAGGAGGACCTGGAGGAAACCCGTATGGACACAGGGAGAGAACCAAAGTTTATTATGAAATATTTTCTGGACACATATTTAAGATTGTACATTCATCATACTGACTGCAGGGGGCAATGCTTAGCTGTGTTCAAATCAGTGTTTAAGTACCACTTACTGTATGTGCTTGTTCATACTGGCAGTTGGCACTGGTTAGTCAATGGTGCCCTATGATGACGTCCCCAAATATGTCTCCTGGATTTGGATGAATAGATCCAGAAGAGTGAGAAGACTGCCCCCTACTGGGTGACCAGCATCACTTAGTGTAGCAACCTGTGCCTTGTCCTGCAGTCTGCTATTGTGTTCTGACCAGAGTGCCATTCATAGCATCTAAGTGCATTATTTCTGAGCGTAGCATACATGTGGACTGACCACAGCGATGAGAAAAATCCTGGGGACTGGGGCAAATTGAAAAACCGCTAGATTATCTGCTGTGTGTTGTGGTGGTGAGTGCTTAGAGGCTGTGGGGTGGGGGGAACCATGTACTTATCACTGTGGGGAGGGTGCGGTGTTATCCCCCTACTTGCCGTGGTTGAAATGCTATTGACAGTTATTATGAACATTTTTTTACCACTTTCACAAGTGGTCTTGTTCTGAGCACGCTGCTATCTAAGCGGTCCACCAAATGTCCAGTGGGACTGAGTGGGATGTGTCCGCATTGGCGAGTCTGGTCTGGAGGAGAACCCATGGCTCAGTGTCAGCAGGAAAGAAACAAAGCTAGCTGCATGCTACCCCCCCCCCCCCCAGTTTGAATTATGCGGCCAGGAGAGTAGGTGAACGAGATTGAGCTGTGAGATAAATTGTCTTTGACACCTTATGAGAAACATTTCTGTCTCCAGTGAGATTTAATCCAGACATGCATTCTCTGAATTCTGAGGCTTCGGGCATTAAAGATGCCAAGAGGAATAATGTTATTTTACTGTGTCAACTGCGGATAACTGAATTACAATTTACTGCGCTATACTTGGTAAAATATCTCCGCGTAGCCTCATTCTCAGTAATCGTAAATTTCTGTAGTAGTGTGTTTTGAAGCTTGGTTATCATTACTCGAATATTTACAGCCAAACATTTCCTTATTTTAGCACTGAGTAAATTCAGAAAATGCATTATTTTCCTTCGTGAATTTGAGTTGGTAACTTTGAGACCGAGTGTATTATTAACAGAACGCACTTACACGTTGTTATGGAATGCGGCCACGACGCATTGCTCATATTTGCGAAGACATCGCAGGCCTGCTGCGACAGGCCATGTGGTACGCGTAGCGATGGCGAAGAGGCTGCTGGTGTCCAGAAGGGCCGCTCGCATTTCTCCCTGTGGAATTCAGCGGCGGAACAAAGTTGGTGCGGCGGGGCTGTCGGCTAGTTCAGAATCGCCCAGCCTTGCTGAGAATTTAAAGGAAACCGGTAGATTTGAATTTATCCGCTTAGCCGATGCAGCTAACTAGCGGGTGCGTACAGAGCCAGGCCCTAAGGGTTTTGGGTGGCCCTAAATAAGAACTCTGTTTCCCAGTGACGGTTGTGGCCCTAGAAAGACCAGTCTCTTCCATATAAAGGCTATATATCCCTGTGGAGGATAGTATTGAGATATCATATGTGATGGCAGCGCTTGATATGGCAAACAACCTCAGTATCAAATCATCTTCATGAATCCTCAGTTCATAACTTCATAGAGGGAACTGGAGTATCAAAAAAGTTATTGAAAAATATCAGACATCCAACGAATTTTCCATTTTAAGAAAGGCAGCACTTGGCGTACACATCCAACTCACCACGTTGCTGTAATTCTTAGTCCCTGTTTTCGCCATAAGAGAGTTGAGTGTTTGTGTCAGCGGCAGGCTCTGGGTCCATGTCATGAGGCTGGGAGAGCGATGCTAGGCCGGGAAAATCGATGAGGTCAGAGACCAGTCAGCTGTAGAGACGAGTCATGCGCAGAATGTTAAAAACGGGGACTGGCGTGTTCTGTGATATCGGTTTAACCCGCCTGGTTTGTGGCACTGTAGCGCGTGAAATTAATTAACTTGCTGCGTGTACAACATTGAGACGGCAGTATTGTTTTGTTCCTTAGAATTCCCTCTGGAGACTGTTTGTTGTAACAGTAATGTATGTTTAATCAGAAAGTGCTGTGTGGGAAATGTGTGTGCCGTTTTCTCAATGCCAGCAGTCATTTCAAATAATTATACACAGAAGTAAAAGATTGAAACTTGCTTTCCTTGTAAAAACACCGGGGACTGATTAATTGTTTGTAAAATTAACCTTGCTTCCAGTTAAAGAGGAAATAGCTGGAATTAAATAGAAAACACATCTATAAAAGGTCTTGACACTTCAATCAATATATTATGGCCACTTTTTAATGTTTAATGTTGTTTAATGTTAACAAAGTTGTATGTGATGTAAAATATATGAATTTATGCAGCACTAGAGACCACACAATGTGCAAACACACCTAGCCATGTCATGTAGTATTGATTTCATATTGACCATATAAGAATCTATATAGAATCTATTAGTCCTTTCCAAAACAAAAATTTTAAATAGTTCAGGGGAAATAAAAATGAGTGCCAAGGCGCCCTTACTTGACCGATGTTGTCACCGTTCTCTCCGATTTTAAGAAAAGAACGGTCCTAAGGACCGTTCATAATGGGAAAATGTAGCTGGTTCAGAAATGCATCCAGTGATGACTAACGTACTGGCAAGCTGAGCGTGTGATCAGTCTGAGGAGGATATGTGTTTGCTGTGTGGTAGGAGCTGACCTTTTAATCAGCGAAGATTACTCACGGCACAGTCCTGCTTTAATTTGAGGATGCCACACTTTTAATCGTTTCCCCGCTCGTCAAGCACTTCATTTCCATCGCAAAAGAATAAAAGACCCCGTTTTGCCGTTTCAGCAGAAGGAACCTTCCGGACCCGGGGAGTGCCGCTTGGCTTCCTGTGTTTCGTTATAAGTGACGCTCTGACGCTGGCTGGTCGGGAGAAGAAGTGGTTTCCCTCACCTTTGTCTCGGAGTCTGGGGAGATCGTTACGGCTGGCGGACAGGACAGGATCGCTGGCGTGCCCCTCCGTGATCGAAACTGCAGGGGCGCTGACAAGGAGAGGGGCGAATGTAGATGGCTGGGGGCGGGGCGGGGGCAGGGCCAGGGTGACAGCTGTGACAGGAGGGTGTTTTTCAGACATATTGCAAGGTGTCTGCTTGGCATTGCACCTGTTTGAAAGCGGTAAATGACATGTGACAGAAACGGAATTGACGCTCGTTGTTTTCATTTTATTTTTTGCCTTCCAGTTTATAGACGCTGTCGTAGGGGTTCCATATTTTGGTGTCTATATAACGTGACATTGCCATTTATGTCAATGTGACACGTGGGGGTGGTTAGACATGGCATGGCAAACTGCCAAAATGGAGCTGTATCTGTTTCACTCAGTGTCACTGGCCTGGTTTAGTTTAACCAAGGACTAAATAGTTTGCAGAGATTGTTCACTCCAGTGTTCAACGCTGAAAGTTATATGTCTATTGTGTTCTCACTTCCATGTTCTAATATATTACTTATTTGGTTTAACCCTTTCCTTTCTCTTCCCCAAGTCTGTTTTTATGTTCTTCACCCTCCTAAATAATTTCTAACTGCTCTTTTCAGATCCGCATTTGGTTTGTCACTGAGGGGAAAAAAAAAAAAATCATTTGATCTGCTGCCTAATTTCCGGCCTGACCCAAAACTGAAGAGAAGCAGACCAAATGGAAGGGGGGGGGGGTGTTTTGGTCTGGGATTACTGTGATTGGAAGCCAGCCGCTGGGTCTTGATGTGCGGTCCAGATACCATCGAAACACAGCAAGTTCCGTCCTTCGCTTTGAGTAAGTAATATAGGCGTTAGTGGGACGGAGTGTCAGATTCTTTGTTAGTGGACCTCATATGTAATTCATGAGGGTGGGATGAGACGGTGGCGACTGTGCACAGTGGTGACATTTCCTTCTTGGGGTCAGGGAAACAATCCTTGCTCATATTGGTTTGCTGACATTTCTGTGTTTTGACTGAAAATAAAATGGACAGGGAAACGCGGGGAGTCCTGAAGAAGCTTCCCCCCCCGGCCGCTCCAGACCTGCTGCAGCGAGCACAGAGGACTGGATCGGATTGCGTGCGGGTTCGGCTTTTTAGACTGCTCGTTAAAGACAAGGTTTGGAAACCTGTGTCCTATTTCTGGCAATTACCCCTGGCTCAGTTAGCTAATTAGCAGTATACTGTAACACCAGCTGACTTGTACATTAGAGCACAGGGAAAGGTTTTATATTGGGAGGAAAACGGGCTTTAAGTGTCATTCATGAGTTTGTCAGGTCCCACAAATGGCTTGAGTTAATTAAATAAGTAAGGGCTGAATTTGGCATGAAATCCAGAAACGCAATATGTCCGCCCAGGAATGAGGGTCCACTCTCCTCTTCAAAAATAAGCTTAATTCTGATGCCATGATTCACGTCACAGAGCTGACATTTCAAACACGGTTGTTTGAATCAACACAAAAAATACATATACAAATGAAAACCTGAACCGACTTTTTCCCCCTATATTTAGTGAATCGGAAAGCTTTCTTCACTGATAACGAGGGTACTTCACGTGTATTTAATACCAAACCGGGTAGGTATCAGCTGGTGAACTGATGTATTTATATCCACATTTATGAATAAATTTAATGGTCTGTTTCTTCATGGATGTATGCATCATTTGTGTCCAATGAAGTGTCAGTTATTCCATGGCGTCTGACATGTTTGATTTGCAAATGATTTATTTGTGAGTGGGTAACCAAAGCGGCATCATACTCACACCCCTCATGCACAGAAATTATGCTGAATCGCCGTACTACTTCTGTTACAATTGCTACTACTAAAGATATTAGAGATAATAAATCATAACTGTCCATTATTGGGACGGAGCCTTTAGCCTCCTTAATGTGATGATAATTACAGCATCCATCTACCTGTCTCGCCTTGGTGTTTGTACTGGAGGCACAGTCGCATAGAATAACACCCCTTCCCTCATCCCCCCCCCCCACACCCGCCACTCTATCTATAAACTCTGCCTGACCTTCTACCTGACCCTCCCTCCCTCCCCCTCTCTCCTTCTCCCTCTCTCCATCTCTTTCTCTCTTTCTCTCTCTGGGGAATGGGGCAATAATTGGGGCCAAGTTCCACCAATACTTATAAAGGCAGAGCGGTCTGGTCCTGTCTGTTTCCGTGGCGATGTGGCCCACTCCCCCAGTGGCACGGTCACTTCCTGGTACAGTGAGGTAGTTGTAATGAGCTTAGAGGGCTCAGGTGCCTGAAAGCTTATTTAATTTGCTGCTTATGAGCCTACCAGTGATAGGTCACTTTCCCCTGTATGCTGACCACAGGCCTATCAGAAGGCTGTGTTTTGAGTTGGGGAGGAGGGGCATGCATGCACAAAGAGACATCTGATTATGTGTCCAGACTTTGCCATAGTGTCTTAACCTCTCTGTGCGTAATCGCCCTGTGGGAATGGCTCTGTAAACGTGGCGGGCTGGGGGTAAACTGGTCATGTCATTGTGATGCCTTTCCATCCTTAAGCTGTGTTCTGTGTGTTTTTTTTTTCATTGATTTTTTTGTTGTCAGATCATCTGATTTGCACCCGTCACAGAAGACCATAGCCCCCTAACCAAAAAATCTCACCCCCTTCTAAATACATCAGATTCCTTTCCTACCTCTCCCAACTCCACCCTGTACTTATCCCAACTCTGCCCTGTGCTTCCCTACCTCTCCCAACTCTGATCTGTCCTTCCCTACCTCTCCAAACCCTGCCATGTCCTTCCTTTTTCTTCCAACTCCTCCCTGTCCTCCCTTTCCTCTTCCAACCCTGCCCTGTCCATCCCTTTTTCTCCCAACTCCACCCTGTCCTCCCTTTCCTCTTCCAACCCTGTGCTGTCCTTCCCTTTTTCTCCCAACTCCACCCTGTCCTTCCCTACTCCTCCCAACTCTGCCCTGTCCTTCCCTACCTCTCCCAACCCTGCCCTGTCCTTCTCTGCTTTCCGCTGCCCCTCCTGGCTCCTCCCAGCAGAAAGCTCAGACTGCGCAGCTGATGCAGGTTTAAAGGGATTTCAGCCCCACGGTGGTGTGAATATCGAGCGTCTCTTTATGATGTGCAGAGGTGTAGCATGTGCTTTTCATTAGACTCTGCGCACACTTCCTTTCTTTCCTGTTGCTTTTGGGAAATAATTGTGGCTGTTCGCATAAATCAGTACTTTTCACAGTATGTGTATCCATCCTTTTTAATTCTCACACTGTGCAGAATACTTTATGATGGCTGACACAGATGGGATGTATAAAATTATGTAAAAGTGGGGATAAAAGATAATTTAATGAAGATATTATATATCCTTCTGTGTCAAACAAGGCATTGTCCTCATGGACCTGTCAGGCCAATGAAAGAGAGATAAACCAGAAACCATTCATGTCTGTATATGTGCGTGCTTGCATTTGTAGTATGCTTGTGTGAGCATGCATTAGTATGTGTGTATGCGTGTGTTTGCACATGCTATGTGAAGTAAGCATGTTTGCATGCGTGTGTGTGTGTGTGTGCATGTGTGTGTGCGTGTGTGTACTGTATGTGTATATGTATCTGTATATGTGTGTGTGTGTGTGTGTGTTTTTGCCTGTATGTGTGTGTGTGTGTGTGTGTCTGTGTGCGTGTTTGCATGTGTGTGTGTGTGTGTGTGTGTTTGCATGTGTGTGTGTGTGTGTTTGTGCCTGTGTGTGTGTGTGTGTATATATATATATATATATGTGTGTGTGTGTGCATGCACACACGACTTAAGGGTGGGAACACAAGTTGCATTAAGATCCTAACTCCTGTTGGGATACGGCCATATCACCCAGATTGGGCATTTGCACGGAAAATCCTCTGGGGAAGCACTAATCCCCTGCTTGTCAAGAGAATTTATTTATTTATTTTGGAAGCAAAGCTCTCCCTATTTTTAGCACTGCCTAAGCTCTTAAGTGTGTCAGGGTTTACAATCTGATCACTCCAATAACAAAAAATAACCATAGCAAAACCTGTTCTGTTAGCCCTGGAGTATTGGGGAGAGGGAGAGAGAGGGAGAGGGAGGTTAGAGGGGTGGAGGGAGGGGGAGAGAGAGAGGGAGAGAGAACGAGAAAGAGAGAGAGGGAGGGAGAGAGAGAGAGAGACAGAGAGGGAGAGAGAGAGAGAGAGAGAGAGAGAGACAGAGAGAGAGAGAGAGAGATACTGAGAGCTCTAGACCCCACGCCACAGGACATTAATCAGCATCACACTGTCAGGATGTTAAACTCCTGCAGTGGACCGGACTGGCAGGGATCTCTGTTGTTAACATGAGGTGGCGGAGCAGAAAAGGAAATGGAGGGGGGAAAAAAAACAGTTCCTGAAAGAGGATGAACGCCACAGAGGCTGGGCCTGAGCTGGGCCTGTAATGGAGAGGGCCAGATTGGACTTCCAGGCTGGGAACAGAAGGCTCCGATCGTTTTTGTATGGAGAGGGATCTATGTCAGGCCTGCTGTGGGGGGGGGGGGGGGGGGGGGGGGGGGGGTGGTGGAATGGATGTACAGTAAACTGACTGGCATGCATGTGCAGAGGAGACACATATAAACAAGGGTGTGGTTTATTGTTTATGGAGGAGGGGTGTGTGGATTTAAGAGGGGTGCGGTTGGTTCTGTTTGGAGGAGGAGTGTGTGATAAAAGGGGGTGTGGTTTGCTGTGTTTAGAGGAAGGGTCATATGGGAGTTACCGAAATTACCATTACCAGCTACAAACTTGCCAATCATTCAGGTTGGCAAAATCATAATATAATTTTCTATTTTTACATTAATTTCACTGCAGTCGCTACAATGGTGGAGCATACCTCAGATGTTGCAGGTACCAGCTGATGCTGCTGGCGGAATCCCTCCCTCCCTGGGAAACGCTACAGCCAATCATCAGGCTTCCTTAAGACCCCCTGCTGGGATGCTGGGTGACTCCTGTTAAGGCCCTGTTCTTAGTACGTGTGGAGTCCATCGCCTAGTCCAATCTGAACCCAGCCAGTCCCAGATATGGTCCAGCAGCTACTTAGCATCACCAAGCTAGGGAAGTGCTTCAGCAGCACGCACCAGTGATCCTCTGGTCAGTATAGCACCTCCAGCCTGCTTTCATGTGAATTGTCTGCCTCTGACACAAAGCCTGACTGGTGGACTGCACTCTTCCAAATTGGCGGAGGAGGTTGCATGAACACAGAAATTGACAATTGCAAACTGAGAAAGAAATAGGCTTCAAAACAACCTGCCGGTGTGTGTGTGTGCATGTGTGTGTGTGTGTGTGTGTGTGTGTGCGCATGTGTGTGTGTATGTGTGCACGTGTGTGTGCTTGTGTGTGTGTGTGTGTGTGTGCATGTGTGTGTGTGCACACTTGTGTGTGTGAGTATGTGTGTGTGTATCTGCTTATCCTCCCAGTGAGTGATCAGTGCATTCCCCTGGCCTGTGGAAATGATTGATCTCTCTGCCTCTTTATGAGTCTGTGATGTGCTCCACTGTTCTTCATTACCCACATATATCTTCCAAATGGCCAGTTTAGGCCCCCGTAAACAGCGCAGCGAAAGGCTCGCCGTGCTTCCTGGACCCCGGACCTGGGAGGCCAGCACAGATTGGAGCCGGTAATTCTCTGCTTGGCGACTGGCGTTTCGCACGCCGCCTGGCCATCCTGCGTTGCCCGAGCAACGCGTGGCCCCTTCTTCTGTGCCACTTTGAGACGGTGACTGAGAAATACGCGGGGCTGGCGTTTCACTTCATTGCCGTTCTGACACATTCATACAGGTATAAATACCCTACAATATACTGAAAGCATACAGTATGACATCTGTATGGGCGATCAGTGGTTTGAGTACTCTGGGGCCCTGGGGACCAACTGTGCATGCTTTCCACAGCCAACAGTCTGATCAGTTAAAGTTTTCGAATATGTGTTGAAGTTCTAACTTTGTGCTCTTCATTCATTCCAGCATAATACAGGATTGGCCTATTTCCATTTGTCCTGTCATTGAAATCTATCTTTCAAATTGTTTCATTACAAAGACCACTTTCAGCAGTTAGGATGGCAATTTTTTCAACTGTTGGTCTGTAATTGAATAACTTGACAGAAAATTAGAGCGTTACTTTGTTGACTTATTACAAGTTCTGAAATGTGAATGTGGACTATTTATTTTTCATGGTATTACTATTTCTGACATACTGTGACTTTAAGCCAGTAAATAATCCTTCAGTAGACATTAAATGTCTAATTAAGAACAAGTGACAACTCGACCAATAATAATATCCATAATTTTCTTCATAAATACGCTTTGGGAAGTTAGCTTTGGTGATTGCTGAACTCACCAAAACTATGATTGTGAAGAGAAAAAAAACACACTCGCACGCACTTGCACGCATGCACGTACACACGCTCGCATGTATGCACGTACACACACATGCACGCATACCGTACGTGCACACACTTGCACATAACTTTAATTGCGATGGGGCACTAAACACGATCGAACAGCGAATGAACATGACGCCATTGCGGGCCAACGTCTCTCTCTAATTGGGCATGTTTGGGTTGCCGTGACTTTGACGTGCTGCAACCCGTCTACGAAGAGATGTAATGGCAATAAGAGCGCACGGGCACCGGTGCAATAAACGGGGGAAAGGCGCAGAAGCACCTCGGGCCATCGCGACAGGATTTAATCATTTACATTTGCATGGCTTTCCATTGACAAAAGCAGTCACAGCAACCGCTGAGGGCCACACTGTGACATCCCAACATAATTACGTTTTTTGATGAAAAATGAAGAGCTTCGGGGAGGGAGGATACGGGGGGGAGGGGGGCGGGGGGGGAGGGGGGCGGTGGGGGGGGGGGGGGTGAAGAGCCATGGTGTATTGCGCTTGAGAACCGTGATTCATAATTTAATACCCATTGTAACCAGGTTGCAGATTTGAGAGCAGCGTGGACCTCGCTGTTCAGATTCAGACTCGGTGTTTACCTTCATTGTCGCTGGTCGCTAGCTAGATTTACATTTACGCGATGTAGCCATTTAGCGCTCTTGTCCTGAGCAACTGAACATTGAATGTCTAACATAAGAGATAACTGACCTTCAGTACTGCAATGCCCTTGCCACTATAATTAAGTTGTCATTCAGTTTTTGTTCAAAATCATGACGCCCCCATCCCCCCCTTTGTTTTGTTATGGAATTGCCAACAGTCAACACCGCATATATAACCCAAGACAGGAGTGCAATCTGCTCTTCTCCAATACAATGTCCCTTGAGTCGGTAACTATTTTACAGGCTTCAGTACATGCAGTACTCCAGGATACAGCCAGCACTGCTACTACACTATAGCTCACCAGCGGCAACAACTTGTAAGCATGTGTGGGTGACAGTAGGTACGATACCTGCCAACATGCTTATGAATGATTCATAATAATGTTAAGTAGGGCTAATGAAAGTGTTATTGACAGTCCAGTGGCAGCTATGAATAATAAGTGGATTAGTTAACAGGCAGCCAGGAGGGCAACATGAGAAAAAGGAGGTGTATTTGTGACTTGGGTTGTGTCTTGTCAGTTCCCAGGCAGTACATATCTATGCTTGAAAAAGCTGACAAGTGGGATATGCTGTGCTTAACAGAACATATCCATTTGGATAGTAAAAGACAGATTTTATTTTTAAAAGTCACTCTGGAAATTCACACCCGGACAAAATTATGAATATGCAAATTTAAAAAAAATGTGCTATCCACAATGTGTAAGATGCCTCTTGTGTGTTTTTATATATCAGGTTTGCTTGGCAGTACAATTTTTAATATATGCATATAATTACAACCATTTAGTTGGTATGTTTTACAATATTTGAAGTATACTGAATATGACGCGTACTTATTTATACACATTTAGCACTATATAAGTGTAGTATTAAAGCTATAGAATATACCAACACTGCACAGCATAAACATGCACGTTGAACGCTTAAATGGATGAGATTATAGTGCTTAATGGGGTGAATGTGAGCATTAGAGAATCTGCAGTTCGGGATTTGATAAGCTTATGAAGATTGGCTTTTGAATATATGGAAATGCAGTTTGGTTTATAAAACATAAGCGGATATATGAATCCTCTCTCTCTCTAGACATATTTGTCTTCGACAGCATTCAGAGTAAGCGATGTGTCAAATGGCCACCCATTGGCCCTTTGGCTCTGCTCACTTTTGCCCTTTATCCAGAACAAGTAAGAAATGTCAGAAAATGCACTGGTCACATTTGCTTTTTTAAAAACACACAATATTTTAATAAATTTGCGCCCCCAAAAAATCTTGTTAATGATCACATTTGCCAGCTTTTCTTTTTGTTTGCAAACTTCTGGCCAGAAAAACTGTACATCTGGACTTCTCTCTTTTTGTTGGTTTTGAGCTGCTAAGCTAAGCCTCTGCCTGTGCCGCTTCCTGTGCAATCTAGCAGCAGAGGCCTTGACTCCTCAGCTGCAGTGTTTTTCACGCGTATGCCACTACAAGACATTGCCAGGCAGGAAAAAAGTATTCTGAGGCAAAATTAGAGATGATTGTTTTCAAGAATTAACGGAGGGCGATGTACGTAAACTAAAGTGTTGTATATTACAGGGTGGCGTGGAGTTCAGTGGATATCTACACCGTGTTGAAGGCAATGAACGAATCAATTTTTTTTTTCAAACTTTAATTGATGCCAACATCTGCTGCTAGCAGATTACTGCAGCCAGTGCTCTCCTTTGGCTTTTCCGTTTCATTAAGCCACAGTTCACACAATCTGTTTGTGGCTATTTCCACCCTGTTTTTTTCTGCTTTGGCCATAAATTGAAAGGCTTTCTCGAACGCTTCCATCATACACATCTGTGCTTTTGTCGAGGATAGCTTAAGAAGGACATTCGGTGAATGTAATGCAGGAGGCCCAGATAAGCATTACATGTTCTCTGTTTCCAGAAGGTTTGAACTGCAAGTAGGACAACGGTGGGGATGCCAACAGTCACCATCAATTTTATATTCAGCCAAGTATTTCAGCCAGAAATGGTTGGAGTGCACTTGTTAGCACACGTGTATGTGTGTGTGCACGTGTGTGTTCATGTGTGTGTGTGTGCATGGGTGTGTGTGCACGCGCATGTGTGTGTGTGCATGGGTGTGTGTGTGTGCCTGAGTGTGTGTGTGCATGGGTGTGTGTGCATGTGGGTGTGTATGTGTGTGTAGGTGTGCATGGGTGTGTGTATGAGTGTGTGTTGGTGTGCATGTGTGTGTATATACATGGGTGTGTGTGTGTGTGTATGTGTGTGTAGGTGTGCATGGGTGTGTGTATGCGTGTGTGTTGGTGTGCATGTTTGTGTATACATGGATGTGTGTGTGTGTGTGTGCTTGTGTGTGTGCTTGTGTGTATGTGTGCGTGTGTGTCTGTGTGTGAGGAGAGCACAGACAGGAGCGTGTCCCTGACCGTGCGGGGTCTCTCAGACAGACAGCCCCCTGCGTGGATGGGGAAGCACACTTCCTGTTATTCTCAGGAGTGTTTAGCGGGGACAGACTGGACGGCGGGAGAAAAGGGGGCCGGTCCGGGGCGGCCCCTCCCGCCTGTCTCCACCTGACGGCCGCGCCACAATTAAAAGTGACATTCGCACAGCGATGTTCATTTAGAGGGAAAGTGCTGTGTCATCCACATCAAAAGAGTTCTCTGAAGATTTGGTGAAAAGGGGAGGGAGGGGTCCCTCCTCGCCTTCATTAGAGAGGATTAAATATCACTCCGTCTGGGAAACAAAGTCAGGAAGAGTATCTGCTCCTGTTGACCTGATGTGAGTTCAGTCCATGCAAATTCTGGGGATACGCTTTTGCGGCTAAACCAACGGTCAGTTGAATATTCTAGCAAATCACCTTGGGTAGATGGAGCTCCAGTCAGTGACGGCAATTCAGACAAACTCAACATAACTAAAACTTCAAAGAACCAATCAGATTGCGTGAAAGTGATTTCACAAACCAGGTGCTCTGTACAGAGAGAGTGTTAAGATCATGACGCTTCTTACTGTAACTGTAGCTGGGTTTTCAGCCGAACGCATCATCATCGAATGGCGAGTCGGTCTGGTCAGTCAGTGAGCCTGAAGGGAGGCTAGTGCTTAGCGTCAGCGTCTGGGGCGCTAACTGCGATCTTCTCAGCCAGCCTACACCCCTCCACTCCTGTGCCCTCAGGTGAGAACGCAATCATCAGCGCTTGGCCCCAGTGCACCGCCCAACGCCCGCGTCAGCGTCACGTCCGAAAGACAGCGAGGGGGCTTTCAAAGTGGAAGGCGATGAGCCTATCACTCATGCATCTCTGGCACCGGAGAGGGGAAGTCAATATGGAGTGATGTTTCTGGGCATCGGAGGTCACTGAGGTAGCGCGAGTGGGCTTTTCCCTGAGTAATGGGCGGGGCTTGAGTGTGTTCCCGTCGTGAGATGTGAGAGTGACCTCACGGAGCGCCATGAAAAAACCCACCAGGAAGTGACATCGTAGACCCAACCCTTCCCGCCCAATCGGTCCCTCTTCGACCAGTTCAGCGAGCTCTTCAGGATACACAGCTGAGCGGAGGCAGGTTAAAGTTTCAAACTGCTTTTAATGTGAGGAGGCTTTTTCTACCTGTCACAGGATTGCAAAGATTAGTGACAAAAAAACATGTTTTTGGAAGACTTCTAAGAACAACTGTTAGAAAGGATGAATAATTATTTTGTATGTGTGTTTTCACACAGTATGTTAGAAAGAGAGAAAGAGAGACAGAATGGGGAATGAGAGAAATATAAGCAGAGCTGGTGAGTGAGAAACATGAAAAACAAAAACAGTGAGAGGCTGTGTGTGTGTATGCGTGCTCGCGCACGTGTGTGCATGTGTGTGTGTGTGTGAGGGAGAAATACAGTCAAACAAGGAGAAAGAGGGAGAGGGAGAGAGAGAGTGAGAGAGAGAGAAAGAGTGAAAGACAGAGAGCGGCTGTGTGTGCGTGTGTGTGTGTGTGTGAGGGAGAAATACAGTCAGATGAGGAGAAAGAGGGAGAGGGAGAGAGAGAGCGAGAGAGAGAAAGAGTGAAAGACAGAGAGAGGCTGTGTGTGCGTGTGTGTGTGTGTGTGAGGGAGAAATACGGTCAGAAGAGGAGAAAGAGTGAGAGACACAGCGAGAGAGAGAGAGAGAGAGAGAGAGGAAAGGAGTGAAAGGCAGAGACAGACAGACGAAGGTCTGTCTGTGTGTTCTCAGGCGAGACTGGGCTCGGGCAGTGTATCTGAGGGGGTCAAAGGCAGAGGCTCAGTTAGCAGGCGAAGCGTGTGGTGAACAGCGCGCTGGAGTCGCGGTTCACCGCTCTCCAGTCCCACCCCGCCTGTCTTTGTTCTCCGCAGACAAGGGGAGGAGGGGGAAACTCGGTTCCCATCCGACACCCTGACGCAATCTGGGGTGGGGGTGGGGCGAGGGGGTAGGGGGGTAAGGGGGGGGGGGGGGGTGAGACCCAAACACTGCAAGAGCGCATCAATAATCTGCAGCCAGCTGTGCAGAAAGATAAATTGCACAAATAGACTTTACTTACATGCAGTTTTGCTCCTCAATTCATTTCAGTTCAGTTCAACTCAAAAAGTTTTTTTTACCATTCAGATACTTTAACCTACATTCCAAGGTCAAACTAGACAGCTGACCAATGGGGCCAAATAAATAACCAGATAACCAGATAATTCTTTGCTGGCCACACAGAGTTTTTAACTTGAGCTGCTGTTCAGCGCCAGGCAGATGTAGAAACACGTTAATCTACGTTTATGGACGCCTGGGACGGGTGCACCCAGTGCTCCCGCTCCAGGTCTGTCTGAGGGCGTTTATGGAGGCGTCTCCAGCTGGGACCCTGGCTACAGCCCCCTGTCAGATTTGGCTGCGCTCCACTTGCGTGTCCGGGGACGAGACGCATGCTGATATTGGGGCGAGGGCGAAGCAATGTGGGTCACGGTGCTTTTTTTGGGGAAATTCTGAACTGTGTCAACAAACTGGGCAGTGCTGGGGACTGCACAGTCATTTCTGTGCTGGTTTTGTGGCATAGCACAGGGAAATGTTCAGGACTAAATCGACTCTGACAGAGTTTATATGAGCCCAATCAGGAACAAATGTACTCTATTAGAGTTAGCTTAACTCTGAATATTTTATTGTATATGTTTGTTCTGTTGGTATATTTAATAGTCTAGCCTAGTTTGCTTTAGTCTGGTTTTTCAAACACATTTCCTAATGATATAAAAATCAGCATGAATTTCAGTAGGAAAAGCTGGCACAAGGAGAACAGAAGCTGAATTGGCTCAAAGGATTTGCCTAATGGACGCATAATAATCGCAATACAGTACATAAACATCAAAAATGTACGTAAAACAGTCAGAAGTTAGTACAGTCCACTATACTTATTAAATATCACACAATCAAAGGGCTTATTGTAAAAGATGTTTTCCATATTCTTTGACCTGTACAACAAGGAACATAAAAGAAAGGAATGTTCTTACAGAGACAGGTCACATGACTACCAACAACGAAGAACAAAATAACTCCTGTCTTTCAAAAAAAAAAAAAAGAGAAGAATTTTAAATAAAAATAAAACGCTCTTGGTGGTGCATCAGCTGTGGCAGTTGGGCTCCTGGCCTCCGTTGCCATAGAAACGCGGCCCGTCTCGTCGCCGGGAGGCAGCTGTGGGTTTCCGGAGCTGGGGCGATGTCGCGCAGGCTATTCACGGCAAAGTTCAGGCGCTAATAAACCAACGTTTCACAAAAATGAAAAAGGAGAGCAACCGGAGGCGCCCTCCCGGGCCGGGACCGGCCAACAGGACCCGTTTAAGAGGGGGGGGGCTGCGTCCCCGCAGCCGCGTCGGGGAAGAGGATATGCCACCTCCTGTCACAGAGGATAAACGCATAAAAAAACGCTAAGGCCTGTTTCCTTTTGCCTTTCTTCTAGTTTTTTAAAAATCTGAATCGTAGAAGGCCTCAAAGGTGATGTCGCTGAGTAAAAGCCACGACTCGCAGAAAGCATCTGTATTTTTAACCACAATCCCCTGTGCCACTGGCAAGTGCTGTTTATGTGAAATGGATTTTGATTCAGTCCTCCAGACTTTCAGATTGTACCTGCAGGAATTTTCTGAAATATTGTAGGCGTATATTTGTATGAAGTCCTTTAGGCTGGTTCTGTAAGATAATGTTATACAAATACATACTATTATGATGATGATGATGATGATGATGATGATTATTATTATTATATAATTTATCATGTACAGTTTAGAATTAAACAAAACACCATATAAACAGCATAAACATGTATGGTTCATTTCGACCACTTTTATTGTGTTATACATTACACATGATAAGTCATGCTTTTTTTTTACCCTGAAGTGGTTTTGCTCAAGACTATATCTATGTAATTGCAATGGGTTACAAAACACAGCGATTGATGGGCCCATGTCCTGTGAGGTGATGTGTTGTGGTTGTATTTTGGGTCCTTTCACTAATTCTCATGTTTCTAAATGGCACTCCAGTTTCTTTGATTGCTCGGAGGCCCCCTCCATTCTGCTCAGTATTACGAGCCAATCAAATCCTTTCTGCCAACATTATGAGCCTATCATATCCGCTGCCTGTTTGTGAGTGCTATTCCCAGAAGTCCCCTGCTGTGGGGGGGTTCTCTGAAGAAGAGATAGAGCTGAAAGCTGCCACTTAGATAGATAGATAGATAGATTTTAGTCCTTTTGGAAATTCATCATGTGCCATACTTGCTGTGTTAGTAAGCGTGTCCACTGCAAAAACATGCACACACCAGACACATGCACGCAAAACAAAAACAAAAACAAGAACTAGGCTATCGACTGCTCGATTGATTGACCTATGGGACAAATCACAAGAACGCGACCCTCTCTCTCTCGCTCTCTCTCTCTCTCTATATATATATGTGTATATATATATATGTATATATGTATATATATGATTTGTGTCTGCACTCCACAATTTTAAATTCATAAACAACTAACGCGTAGTTAAAGTGTAGATTCTCAGCTTTTATTGAAGGTTATTTTTTTCGTACATTTTGGTTTCAACATGTCAAAATTACAGCACTTTAGTACCCCCATTTCAAGGCAGTATAATGTTTGAGGCAAGTGGCTTTACAGGTGTTTCTCTTTAGTTAAGTGTGATTCATTGCTTCCTCAGTGCAGGTATAAGAGAGCTTTCAGGATCAGGTTTTGATTCTAGGTTTTTGATGGCCTTTGTAGTCTGTTATTGGAATTTTTTAACATGAGGACCAGTGTTGCACCAATGAAAGGAAGCCATTATGAGGCTGAGAAATAGGAATAAGCAGTCAGAGACATACTGTAGACCAAACCTGGTGAGCTCAGAAATCGCTAAGGTTCTGGTGGGCCAAGGAAGACCTCAACAGTTGATGACCGAAGAATTCTTACCATAATGAAGAAAAATCCCTAAACTGTGACTGTGACGTGACTACCATCTGCAGAAGACTTAACAAACAGAACTACTGAGGCTACACTGCAAGAGGCAAACCACTAGTTAACTGCAAAACAGGATGGTTAGGTTTCAGTTTGCTAAGAACCTAAAAGAGTCTGCAGAGTTCGGGAAAAAAAGATCTTGTGGACAGATGAATCCGAGATACACTTGTATTAGAGTGATGGCAACAGCAAAGTGTGGTGGCCGAAAGGAACTTCCCAAGATCCAAAGACATGTCTTTGTCCCAAGAATTATGGAGCTCACTCCAAAAGACACACACAAAAAGTTTTACGTATTACATGCATATATACTTTATAGAATTTAATTTTAAATATTTAAAAAATGTATGCATACTCAATACACCAATCCAGGCACATCCTTCATTCTATTTTTAGCCCAAGAATGCTTATTTAGAAATGTGTTCTACTGAGCTTTTATTCCCAGGTTCATACACTGATGTAAAACATGTGCATATGAATGCGGACCATGAAATCAACCACATAGCAACATAACGTACTGATAAGTGTATAAAAACACTATTTCCCAGAAAAGACAACCAAATCAGCAACACCTTTATCTCAAATAGCCTCTAAAAACTCACCTGTCACTGATTAATGGTTCTTCTGGTGAAAAGCCCTGATACAGCTTTATACCACAGGGCATGAATGCATCCTGAAGTTTGTTTAGTTTTTTCCTAATAAAACTTTGGTCCAGACACTGCACTGCAGTTATGTTTTGTGTTAGTGGAGAAACGCTGGAGGGCTCTAGTCAATGATTTTATGAAAAAGACCTTTACGGACATGGCAGTGCATCATAAAAACAGTCAAAGCTAAGTCAGTATGCTTTGTTTTACAGAACCTGAAGTTTCGTCGTGCAGCATGCATCCTGAAGTACAATGGATGAGCAATACCCTGTTACACTTGAACCACAAGTAGGAGAGCCTGAACCACTGATTTGTAGCCATCCATTTGGCACACCTTCTAACCACTGAAAGTCTCTCTCTCTCTCTCTCTCTCTCTCTCTCTCTCTCTCTCTCCCAGAGTGCTTCATCACTCGCACACAAGCACGTGGCATGTACGTAATTAAATTGGCTTGTTAATAAAAAAAGGAATCTCGAGACCCGTTTCACATGCGTCTGGCACCATTCCTTTTTTTGTGGAAATGGTTTTCGATTTTTGAACATGAGGGCCAGACCTTTGCCTCCTCGCAGGTGTAGAGGGACGCACTGCATACGTATGCGCTACATTGATGTCATCTAACCCCTCACCCGCTCTCCTGTCAAGAAAGAGAGTGCCTCGTCCTTGTGCACGAGGCTAGCTGTTTCTTTGCCTCGGTGAGCAAATTCTGCCTATTCAACATTACGCCGTTTTTGCGGGCTTCTTTCCTGCTGCATGGACAAAATCGAGGAGAACACTGTCTTTAACTGGGTACGATGACCTATTTCCAATCAAGTTCGCTGAATATGTGCGTTAAGACACAAACACTGTGGTAACAATAAAACAATGCAGATGAACTCTCAGTTATGATTCAAGCAGTCTTTATTCAATTTGGGAATAATAATAATAATAATAATAATAATAATAATAATAATAATAATAATAGTTTGCTAAACGAACTGCAAGATTTGTGGCTTGTCAATGCACAGCTGTATTCATTTTCACTTCGTGCTTTTTAAATGATTCCCGATACAGTTCACATAAAATGCTGGATGTATTCATATCTAGTTATTCATATCAGACACTGGATGAGTGAACTTCATTGCTCAGCTAAGCTGGAGCAACGCCTCGATTATTTATAGAAGCAATTAAGCTGTGAGCTAAATGGAATTAAATAGACTTATGGAGATTGTGAACTAGGATATGCAAATATTGGACCGCAAACCTGTTAATACGTAAGGTTTCACGACCAAATAAAATAATATTTCCTTTCTTTTGTAGGCACGGTGTAAAAGATATATTTTATTTGCAAATCATTTATTTTAACCAATAGTGTCTCGTTTTATCTTCTGATAATTACAATTGTGTGTATACGTGATGACCTCTCTCTTTCTCTCTCGCGCGCTCTTAATTAAATGCAGGCAACAGCCTACTATTTACACAAATCTGGCCATGATACATTTAGTAGGCTATAACTTTTTATTACCATGATCATATTGGAGAATAACTTGTATCTCGCCTTTATTACAACAAAAACGAAATCAAAGTGGTGTGTTCTTACTTCGCTGGGTAGACATAATACCCATAGGTGGCTCCTGTCAAATCTTTGTGTTGTCTTGTCAATCTTTTCCGCTACCGAGACGTGCCTTGTGTCTCAAGCTCATATTGCGCAGGCGTGATCCAATCTGAGCCCGGCGAAATGCTGGTGAATATCGAATAAGATCCCCTGCCCAGTGCTACAGTATACTAACCTACTTGTGAAACTAACTGAACCAAGGGACCGTGGACCTTCTTCATTTTAGAGTTGTCTGAGGGAAAACTGAATCTAACGTGCTTGCTTGGATGCATTTAATGATAAACGACGGCTATCAACCTGTGGATGGTGAGAGCAGAGAAAGATTATTTTCGCCTCCATGGAATAACGGTCATTCCTCCAGCCGGTGATTTTCAGGACGCCTTGATGTAACCTGCTCTGCGTTAACCGTGGCTTTTACGAGACTACGGAACCTCTGGGACGGGGAACCGCTTTAATTTCGATTTATGAATGGCCCTGACATGGAGGAAATTCCGTTTCAGAAAGTCAAAACCCGGAGGAAGAAAGGTCACTGTCCACCTGGAATTCCTTTCAGCGCTATCGCCTGCGAGGACGAGTTTGACTGCAAAGAGCTGGAATCGCTCTTCCAAAATTATAACCTGAAACTGGACCAGACCTCAACGCTCAAGGCTCTGGCGGTCCTGATCATCATGGCATCAACTTTGGCTGGAGTGGAGCTGATGTCCGGTCCCAGCCTCACCATCTCCAAAGGATCCCATCCGGTGCACTGCATTATATTCGTCTCTCTGTTCATCGTCACGAACGTAAAGTACCTACAAGTGACACAACTCCAGCAAATCGTCAACCTTACTTTGCTTTTCGGCTTCACGTTTTCGTTTCTCTGCTGCCCGTTCTCTCTGGCGGCGTTCGGCACGGAGCCTCCGGTTTCGCCGGAGCAGGGGATGTGGCAGCTCATGCTGGTCACATTTGTCGCCTACTCCCTTCTGCCCGTACGGACTCTGTTAGCCGTACTGTTTGGAATTATGGTCGCCGTGTCCCATATAATCGTGACGGCCACATCGGTCACAGTCAAGCGACAGAGGCTATGGAGAACAGTAAGTATCCGCTTGTAATTTGCACTAAATATTGGGGAGACCTCTGGCTATGCTTCCTAGTGTACATTTTATCTTTCGAGGTAATAGCGACGAGTTTTCGGTTCAGCACCAGATAATGGACAGCGCTAAGGACATATGCTTGGAGTTTCAGATGTGGGTTTGCGCCCCAGCATTGCTTAATCAAAAGTTTTCCAGAGCATACTTATCTATTTTAGCCATCTAAGAAGAACATTGTTTCAAAGTTAGCTGCTATTATTATTATTATTATTGTTGTTGTTGTTGTTGTTGTTGCCTTTTTGTTGTTTAATTCAATTAATATTAACCTCAATTTTTACCCACATGCCTTCTGCTAAATAGGATGGGTGTATTCTAAACTGAGATTATATGCAGACAATATTTTAATCAGTTGCATAATCGCTTTTGAAAAAAGTTACATTGACTAATTGCCACATCAAGCAGGGTGCGGACTTGGAATACATCTAAAGCTTATTTATTTATTTATTTTACAAGTTAGGGGTTTGCACAGATAATTGTAAGAGCACTCAAACCCGTCACCTCCCGCGGACTTAACTCCCCTCACTTCACGAGATGTCTGAATTTATCCTTAGTGAAGAAAGGTCTACCGGTCATATCACAGGAGCCTCGCTGGGCACACGTCCGACGGGCGCTTAATCGCCCTAACCCACATCAACAGGGAAGCCCGCATGCGTTCAATGTATGGAAAAAAAACTCATTTGCAGCGCTACCTCGTTTTCATCCTTGGAGTGTCAATTATTTAAAAACTGAGGAAGCTAAGTTTTCTTCCCCAATCCCCAGAAGGCAGAATTAAATGCGTGTACTTGTGGGTGGAGATCCTGTTTTCACCCAGAGGCAAACTCAAGGCTCTGTTCAATCAAACCACTAACGTGGCTTGCACTTTATTTAACCTTCATTTAACCAGAAAGTCCCCTGAGATAACAATCCTCTTTGAAGGGAAACCTGGCCAAGATAGCTGCTATACAATATTAATAAAATAAAATTAAAAAGATCCATGTCAAAACAAATGCACAGCTGTATAATAAAACACCTTAGGAACACTGTGTAGTGAGATTCCATTCAGGATACGGTATCATGGTTACCATTTGAAATCCAAGATAGCATGTTTGCAACAAGTCGGAACAAGTAAGAGAGAAAGCCACGGTATTGAGGATAAATAAGACATTGTCAAAACAGTGGAAACATTAACCCTTTATGCATTAACCATGCCATTTACCATATGTTAACCTGTCCATGTTGATAAAACTTCAGCTTTTGCAAGCAGATACTTTCACGATTGTATACCTTGTCAGATAAGCAAGGAACACTAAAAGAGTCAGATCTGAATAGAATCACATCTTCCAATGTACTGCCACCAGATTTGTTTTACTTGAACTTGCTTTGCAATTGAGGAGGTACGGCACAGTGAAGTGACATAGCTGATAGTATAACAGATCAAGGTGGTTCCCAAAATGTATTTTATTTTACTTTTTTTTGGTATTTGCTAAACCTATTGCAGTTTGCCATCTATAGCAACTGTAACAAAACTGATAGGTTTCTGGCCTACACGTCATTAGAAATGATGTTAGTTAACTGTAAATGGTGTTGCAATTAATTATATTTCCCATGTAGTAGCAAACAACAGAACTACATTTAAAGAGTGAAAAATCTACAGCAAGAGTATACGTATTTAAACAACTGAGACAATGATAATAAAGATGCCTGAAATGAAGGATTTCACATTCATCACTTTGCCAGGATTTGTTAGTGAACTGCTTCCTTTAAGGCATTCTAGTGTATAGCTGTGCACAGGGACATTCACTTTTTGTGAATAACAGTGATCGTATTACAATGGTTCCCATGTACCACACTGTGGCCAGAAGATTTGACCAAGGACAGAATTTAGAAAACCCCTAATCACTTAATCTTGGCAGTGAGCTCATTGCCCTGGGCTTCATTGAGACTCTGTGTTTGTGTGTGCGTGTGTGTGTGTGTGCGTGTGTGTGTATGTGTGCATGTGTGTTTGTGTGTGTACGTATTCGCGTGTGCATGTGCATGCATGTGTTTGTGTGTATGCGAGTGTGTATGCGAGTGTACGTGTGTGCATCTGCGTGTGTGTGTTTGTGTGTATGCATGTGTGTGTGTATGTGTGTACATGTGCTTCCGCAAGCATGTGTGTGTATGCGGGCATGTGCGTGCATTCGTGTGTGTGTGCACGCGCGTGCAGGTGGGGTGTGTTTGGGTACTGAACAGGACCTGATCCTGATGAACTACAGCAGGCCCTCTCGAATGGCGTAAGATGAACTTCAGGCCTCACTCTCTGGCCAACATGGTGGCTCATTCATTGTGTTGGTTAACAGGAGGCAGGAATTTTACAGACCTGGAGGCTCTATGCAAGAACAGGTCTTTCAGCTGTGGAAATGCCACCCTGAAGCTCCTTTATATCTGAAAACAGTGAACTCGTGGGAAAGTGTTTGGCTGGACGTCTGCAGCATTTATACAATCCTGATAAGTTGTCGACTGAGTCTGCACTTCTTGCATTTGTCGTCTTTCTTGGGAATATACCTTCCCCGTTTAGGGCATTACTGCACTTGATCTTTGCACTTGAGCTTGCATTGTAAAACATCACATAATATTGGGCCTCATTCACGAAACATGCAACCGATCACATTTGATCTCACACTGCACATAAGAACATTTCCAAGAACATTTCGCCATTCTTTTTTTTTTCTTATCTGTATTTGTTCATGGCTGTTTCCTTTCGCTAATCACATGAACCGGATTGCATGAAAAATTTATCATTCATCATCTCATACAACTGGGATATGCACAAAAACAAAGGTCATGAATCCCATATTGGTTTTTTTGCAGGGAACGTTTTTAAGAACAAAAATAAGAATAATTAGATTTTGTGAATGAAAAATTATCTTGTACATTCTGCCTGTGGCATGTGGATGCTGTTTTTTCTGTATCACTACGGATATGAAATGGGGTTCATTCACTAACAGATCAGTCTGCGGTAGACTGATATCAAGTAGAACCACCGATCTATTTTCAGTTTTTAAAAAGGAGGACGCTTTTTAAAAATCTCTAACAACAATACAGATCTCCCTCCTTCAATCACAACCAGACCTTCAAGTAGTAGCACTCCATAAAATCGAAAGGAGACGCTGAGCGTTCAGACCTCAAGGTTTCGGCTGCTGAGAGGAGCAGGATTTTCCCCGCGGGAGACGACGCGCATTTTCAGCTGCAGCGATGCGTTTCAATTGGCTCACGTGCCGCCCCGTCGGGCCGCATTAGTTCTTTCACCCTCACCCACCGTGTTGCGCGATCGCCGAAACGCTATTGTTAATTTTACAGCGCTATCGCGGACAATGGAGAAAGAGAATCGCATGGATCGCGGCCGTGTCGTACAGCGCATGTGGATTTTCTCCCAACCCTCTATATAGCAGGTTATTTGCTGTTAGGGGTTGTGAGGATGCCGCGCTACGCACGGTTCTGAAACTAGCGGTTAGCTAGCTGCCTTAGTTGGGCACCTGGCGCTTCTGTCGAGTTAGAAGTGCTTTGTCTTCTAACTCTGTTCACGTAAGGGGGGACATAGTTTCACTTTCAGGGTGGAAGTTCTGCACTTTACCCCTGCAAAGGGTCACAAAATAATTACCCAACTCTCCATTTGTAAGCCTTCAGGTACATCAGTGTTTTATGTACATTTATACATTCTAATGTATTGTGTTTCTGTGGGTTTGTGTGCAAACCTTAAAAATGTAAAAGAATGCTCTGTTTTTGTCTGTCTGTCGGTGCGCCTGCCTTTGGGAGTCTGAGGGAGTAATGTGTGTGTCTGGCTCTGATTGCAGCTGGTGGCAAACACCGTCCTGTTCACAAGTGTGAATCTCTCCGGGCTCTTTGTGAGGATACTGACCGAGAGGGCCCAGAGGAAGGCATTCCTGCAGGCCCGAAACTGCATCGAGGAGAGGCTGCGCATGGAGGATGAGAACGAGAAGCAGGTACGTTTACACACACGCACACACACACAAACATGCACACACACACACACACGCACACACACACGCACACACACACACGCACACACACACAAACATGCACACACGCACACACACAAACACACGCACACACACACAAACATGCACACACACACACACACGCACACACACACACGCACACACACACAAACATGCACACACACACACACGCACACACACAAACACGCGCACACACACAAACATGCACACACGCACACACACAAACACACGCACACACACAGGTACACACACAAACACACGCAACACACACACACACACACACACACACAGGCACACACACACAAACATGCACACACACACACGCACACACACAAACACGCGCACACACACAGGCACACACACAAACACGCGCACACACACACAAACATGCGCACACACACACACAGGCACACACATGCACACACACACACACACACACACATACACACATAAACACACACACACACACGTACAGCATATGACTAAGGACACAGTTGGTTAGTGGGAAGCCACAGTCATCACAGCACATCTCAGCTCTTGTCCGTCAGCGAACGGAGGGGGCGGAGCTAACAGCAGCCAGCCAGTCACACGTGTCCCTCATGTTCCCTCTCAGGAGCGCCTCCTCATGAGCCTGCTGCCCAGGAACGTCGCCATGGAGATGAAAGAGGACTTCCTCAAACCTCCAGAGAGGATCTTTCACAAGATCTACATCCAGAGACACGATAATGTCAGGTAAGATCCCCCTTCCCATGTGTGTCACACACAGGTGAAACATCTTTTTTTCTTTCTGCTCTGCTACCATAGGACAGACAACAAGGATTAACAGTCAAATATAATCTTCAGTCTGGTTTTTTTTTCCTATTCACTCATGAACAATTATGTTTCATGCATACTGGCAAGTCCTATATGTGTCAGGTAATATAGTGCCTTCTCTTTGGGATAGATCAGCGCAAGATTAGGCAGAGCCCTGAATCCACCCAGGCCACGGGTGGCCTCATTTGACCCTGGTGAAATATGAATGCTTCCCAGCTCGCTCAGACTCACACTCAAGGTTTATGACATGTGCTGTAATATTTGTACACAGCAGCATTCTGATTGAGCCATTCTGACTGAATGAGTACATTTGGACTGTTTCACTCCCATAAACCGATATGTGCACATTTCCCAGAAACCATCCAGCCTTCATTGTTGATGGCAATGAACCCAAAAGATATCCTTGGCTGACCCTTAAATGCACACAACACAGAGTAGGCATAGCTCTCCAATAAAGGTGCAGCTCAGCCTGGTGTTTGGGAGTGGCCATTTCCTGTGCCAGGTTTTTTAAAAAAAAACAATGCAGCTGTTCTAACCAATCACAGTGCAGACCCAATGAATAACCCTTCCAAGTGATCCCTGTGCCAGCTTCCTGAGTCTCTGTCTCAACAGATCTCTCTGCTGGCTTCATGCGAAAAGTTATTTTTATTTTCACCAATTAGTGCTTTGTTAGCATCTCTGCTTCTCTCTCTCTCTCTCTTGCTTTCGCTCTGTCTCTCTCTCACTTTCTCACTTGCTCTTTCTTTCTCTCTCTCTCTCGCTCTCTCCCTCTTTCTTTCAAACAGAACCCAGACAACTGGGATTATCTTTGCGAGTTACTGTACACATTACTGTAATGTATTGTAACACGCTGTAATGCTGACAGGTTTGCAACAAATCTGCTCCCCCCATGCTGTAAACAATACCGCCCCCTCTTCAGCCGACCAATCAGAGACAAGGGGCGAGAAAACCTGTCCAATTAGGGAGCACTCTCGCTGCGGGCAGTGAGGTGCTTGAGCGCTGGCCTTGGGCATGGAGTACGTACAGTAGACCGGTTGGGGGGGGGGGGGGCGGAGAGTTTTCCTCAGCACTCCGATTAGAACTGTAGTGGATTAAATGCCACAGAGCCCAAATGGCCTTGCGTAAAAAGCACGCTGCTAAATACGGTTTTCGCCACGTCCTGCCGACTCGGTGGACAGCGCGGCGGAAGAGGACGCTTCACGCCGTGCACCGAATGAGCCGTGACATCACAGAGGCCGAGCGCGCCGCTCGAAAAAAACCCAGCGTGCGTTACCGCTGCTGTTCAACAGCGGGACAGCAACACTGCGGTACGGGCCGAGCTTCGGCTAGCGCAGCGCGAGTAGCGTGCTGAAGACACAGAGAGGGGTTACTGTGCATCGCACAGCTCCTGTCACAGCCGATGGAACGCATCTTAAAATGCGTCATTCAAGTTATACTGTAGAGAGAGAGAGAGAGAGAGAGAGAGAGAGAGAGATTTGATGATGTTGTTCTCTCTTGTGTTCTCAATGCAGCCACAATTGCGGGACTTGAGTTCTAACGCCACTATGAATGCCAACGAGCCGCTAAGCTGACCTGAGATGTTACGAACGGCCTAAAGAGGCTCAGCCCGACAGCTTAATGCCGATGGCGGGGCCGCTGTAGGTGAAGACTAACAGCTATCAGACGCACCACATACTGTAACGGGCCATTATTTATGCAGACCACGGCAAACACTGGAGCGAATTTCAAAGCGGCGCGCTCTCTCCTCCGTACTGGTGTGAATGTGTTATCTGATTATAATTACTATCCCTGCTATACCATGGCGAGGGGGGGTGGCGTAGGGGTGGGGGTGGGGGTGGGGGTGGATTTGATATTACTCTTTCGGCCGTGGTTGTTGTTGTTGTTGATCTGTAATGACTACAGTGTTCGTTTAATCAGAGCTGCCGTGGCAGGGAGAATCAGAGGCAATTCATAAGTGAATAATTAACGCGACTCTGAATGGCATTTTTTAATTGCCACCGGCCTGATATCATCATCATCATACTTGGTTCACACCCGGTGACTGTTTTACTTGTTTTAGAATAATAATAATAATAATAATAATAATAATAATAATAGATAAAAATTTATTTTGTTCATTTGATTTGTGGAGGTAAAGGCAAACATACGACTACATTCTCACTTCACACATTGCCTGTAATAATAATAAAATAATAATACTATAATACTACTAATACCCATGCTGCTACTGCTACTCCTACTCCTACTGCTGTGAATAAAAAATAATGCATTGAATTCATTTAGCAGCTTTCATGTCATGATATCAAAGCACATTACAGCGAAACAGTGGCATTTCAACTGAACCACAGTTGAGGAGCAATCTGGGAGCTACAGGGCAGCCATTTTGCCCCAGAATGCTCACTTCACGTTGGGTGAGGTGGAGAGGGAGGGAATTATTAAGCCAATTAAAGCGGGGGGTGATTAGGGTGGCCGCGTTGGGAATTAGCCCAGACACTGGCGGTGCGACAGGTCCTCTGGCACAGCGAGGTCATGTGAGGTCATTTCACGGCTTTGTGTCTTCACACACAGTTGCAGTGTTAGCAGCGTGGTCTGTCAGTGCGAAACTGGGCCGTGTCGGTGTTGATTTTACGCTGACCGTTTCGCTCTGCAGAATGATGTGGGAGAAAGCAGCACGGCTAGAGTTGAGAGAGTAAAAGACAGTTGTCTTTTGTGACGAAGGGACAGTATATATACACTCTGTAAGAGCTGATTTAACACTGAACATTTGCCAGTGCACTGCCACTGTCATTTGTTCTGAAGCACCAACGTGTTGTTTATTCAAGGCTGGCCTACAAAAAAAAACACTTCTTATAGATGCTGCTTATTTTTCTAGCCGCACTCTTGGCTGCAAGTAATTTTTCCTCACCACGCGTCAGTCATTGATCATACATGCTGCAAAATGTCATACTTTCCTTTGGGCTGCCTGCTTACAGATGGCCTCTGATTAAAAATATCCACAGCAAATTTAATTTATGGTGCCAGCATAAATCTTATCATTGCTCTTTGCACATAACATATAGTTATGCTTTCCTCTGAGTTGCCTCATTACAGATGGTCCACGACTCTAAATATTCACAGCAAATTGAATCTATGAGTAATTATTAAATTAATAAGCAAAAAAAAAACATGCATAACTAGTTTGACATCTGTGATGTGACAAAGTGGCATTTAGCAAGTTCCACCAAAGATGATGGACTCTCTGTTGCTGTTAAAGCCACCCCCATTCCTGTCTGCTCCAGAACAGAGGCGTTTGTCTGGAAAGCTTTTATCTCAAAAGAGTTTGTTTGTATAGCCTTTGTCTGAAAATCATTTATCTAGAAAAGATTTGTTTGGATAGCCTTTGTTGGGAAAGCTTTTACCTGGAGTGAGTTTGTTTGGTTATTGCCTTTGATGAGAAAGCTTTTATCTGGAGAGAGTTTGTTTGGATAGCCTTTTTCTGGAGAAAGATTGTTTGGATAGCCTTTGGCTGGAAAGGTTTTATCAGGAGAGTATTCGTTTGAATAGCTTTTGTTGGGAAAGATATTATCTGGAGAGCGCTTGCTTGGATAACCTTTTTCTGGAGAGAGATTGTTTGGATAGCTTTTGTCTGGAAAGGTTTTATCAGGAGAGAGTTTGTTTGGATAGCCTTTCTCTGGAGAAAGATTGTTTGGATAGCCTTTTTCTGGAGAGAGATTCTTTGGATAGCCTTTGTCTGGAAAGCTGTTCACTGGCGAGAGCTTTTAGAAGAGTGTTTGCCTGGAGAGCGTGTTTCTGTGAGGGGTTTTGCTGGCGCATCGTCATCTGGGGAGCTTTAGTTTGGAGTGTTTGGAGAGTTTTCCTGGAAAACATTTGTTGGAAAATGATTTGTTTTCCATTTCTCCCCCCTCCCCCCCCAAGCATCCTGTTTGCGGACATCGTGGGCTTCACCAGCCTGGCATCCCAGTGCACAGCGCAGGAGCTGGTCAAGCTACTGAATGAACTCTTCGGGAAGTTCGATGAGCTGGCCACGGTGAGTCACCTTTCGGCTAGCATGCACGCTACGCGGTCCGGTCCAACCAATTATTCAGCCTTCATTTCCTAAACAGCTGTACATACCAGACATCGGACAGACCAAATAAATCTGGCTACTTAATAAATAATGTTGCTAAGGGCTAATTGCGTTAAATTAGATTTTTCCACCATTTTTTAAAACCACCATCACTCAGGTCAAGGGAAAAAGCTCTTGTTGCAGCTCGGATTTGTGTTCCAGCACCGTAGAGCTGGACAGCGGCAGCTGTTTGCTCAGAGTGTGGTCTGAGGTGCTGTGCTCTGGAACTGGGCAGCCTGCCAGCTTCTTGCAGACACATAAAACAGCTTTTGCTCCTGTTGTTCGAGAGGCGGTGTGCTTTAATTATTATAGTCAAGCTGGCAGTTCTTGAATAATGTTTCAAGTAACTGGCCTTGTAACTAAAAGGTTGCAGGTTTGATTCCTAGGTGAGGCACAGCCATTGTACCCTTCGGCAACATACTTTACAAAAATTGCTTCTGTAACTATACACTTTCACAGTGACATTCACACCGTTGACATTCAAGTCCAGCGCTGCACCCATTACATACACTGTATTAATTACAGTGTGCTTGTGTTGACATATGTTTTAAAAAGCACTTTACTTGCACATTTGAACATATCCAAGGCTACATTGTTATATGGAGTGAGGTCACAGGAAGGGTACAGTCTCATTAAGGGTTGTGAAAGTTTTGGAACCCCTAGCCCCGTTGCCAGGCGATGCAGTAACCTCCTGAAGGTCGCGTGCCTTAAATAAACGCAATCAGTCTTGGTTTGCTTACCACAGCACAAATGTGTGCGCTCAAAATCTTTTAATCCACAGGATTATGCCCAAACTCTTGCCCGTAGTTTTTTTTTTTTTTCCGCCTTTCACAGAAGCTTGCGTCCGATGTTGTTCTTGTCACGTTCCACGGCGTCCTCGTGCCTGTCCCTGTCTTTGGTTTCTCCTTTATGGCCACCCCCCCTCCCCCCACCCCCCATCCCCCCGCCTCCGTGCCATTGTGGTTCCACGGACTGGTCCTTTTCGTCTTAGCATTGGCCATTAATTAACCCTTAACATTCTTTGCAGTGTTTTTTATTTATTTAATTCAGTGTTCTAGTAGTGTTTGTTTCATCAGCTTTAGAATGTTCAGTTAAGAACATTCTAATCACATATGTGTGACCTCATACCTTGAAGGGTTGATGCCCTCCTTAGATTCACTGTGTGTTCTGCAGCCTCATCTTTATGCCGTGTGCTGTAACCAGCATTCTGCGGAATGCCATTGTTCTACCCCTGGTCTGACTGGTGAAGTCATCACTGTGTGGGAAAGTGCAAAGAACACAATGTCCCTCCACCTGTGCTTCTTCCCACAAAAATGCATGCTTTCAAACTCTATCACACATTTTCTTTCTCTCTGTGTTTCTGTCTTTCTGCGCGCTCTGTCTCACGTTTCTTCCTCTATTACTACTCTTATTTCTGTCTCTTTCCTTTGCCTTGTCACACTCCCAGTCTCTCTGTCTCTCACTGAACTTCTCTCGCTGTCTCTCCCTGCCTGTTCTCTGGGTCTCTGTGCCTCTGTAAACATTCAAGTGAAAAGTTGTCTTGCATAAGTGGATTTGGACACTGACTTTTTAACATTTCTTCAAACTTGCCATCTTGGGGGGGGGGGGGGGGATTGTTTTTTCGACACTCTGCCTCTTGAAATCGGAGAGCTTTTCGTGAGTGCTCTAGTCACAGCCATTTGGCTGCCAGATTGCGAAGCAGCCCTCCTAAAACTGGTGTGTGCTCAGCTTTGAAGTGCGTTCAAGTCAGAGCCGACTCCATCCGCGGAACTTCGGATTGATTTTCTCTGCAAATGTGCGACTCTCGCCTTGACCGGAATTTACGGAGGGTTCTGAAAAAAAAGAGATCCTTCGCTGCTCTCGCTTTGGATATCGCACGCCGGAATTCGCTCAAGCTATGTTCGGAAGAGAGTTAATTCTGCGTAGCTGCGTTCACGGCTATTCTGTGAAAATCTACACGGACGAAGAATAAAAAAAAAAAGGGAAGTGAACTCAACGTGAGGGTGCGGGTGCTCGTGTCTCATCACTAATACATGAAAGAACATCGATCCGCGCCGCTTTCACGCACACGCAACGCGGTGACCTGTTGTCACAGAGAAGAGCCTCCCACCCTCCACCCCCTCCACCCCCTCCACCCCCTCCACCCCCTCCACCCCCAACCCCTCCCTGCTTCCGGCCGGCCGCGTTGCACAGAGACAATTAAAAGCCGCAAACAGATTGTGTGTGCAGGGCGAGGCACGTGACTGGGCCTGGGGTAATCCTCCTCACGTCTGAGGCGCTCCCCCCCCCCCCCCCCCCCCCCCAAAGCCTTCGGCCGGAGCTTAGAGCCTGGCCCCTCCACAGAGCTCCACCGCCCCAGCCAAAGTGTGACCTGCCCAGGCCCGCGTCTCTATCGCAGGGTTCTGCACCTTCGGCCCGCAGGGGTCTGCCACTTTCTGCCGCTGCTGTAATTGATGAATTAAGGCAGTTGATCACACTGCTCTCTAGTGGACCATCGCTCTCTAGGGTCATTTTTAGGTGTAGGACTGAGTTAATGGCGGCGCGCAGGGAGTGTGCATGATTGGATGCCTCGGGCATGTGGTGTTGGATGATGGCGTGTGATTGGTTGCCTGGAGGTGGCCATATAATAAAGTTTCTGAAACCAAATTTATGGTAGAATATATTTTTTGGAATTCTAAGTCTAAGTGTTCTAAAACTCCATTGCTTTCCGGTAGTGATTGCTGCATCAGCATTAGAATGCTCAGTTATGAACATTCCACTCATATTTGTGATCTTACACGCTAAAGGGTTAAACAGGTTCAAGCACTGTTCTCGCCAAACTTGTGCTTCGTGCAGTTTATGTGAATATCCTGGTGATGGAAAGCTCCCGATGTTCTTACCCTGTCTTTCTGTTGATTCATTTTGATTACGCTCTTTATTTTGTTGCCAAGCCAAAGGCAAATTTCCACACCGCGCGGACCATGAAGTGTGTTGGGCTCTCCTCTAACCTAAATTGCCCGTGTCAGAACAGAACACAATGACGCAGCTCCAGGGCCTGTGCAGTCCTCACACGGGCTTCCCTTTCAAGTCAGACAAATGTTGCGTGCCACGTGCGATTACGCGGGGAAAATGATAAGTGAGCGGGAGAGGCTGTCGGCGGCGGATAAACTGGCGCGCGGCTCTGTTCAGTTCGCCCACTCCGACGCTCCTTAATTCAGTCTCTCCCTAACCCGGGCACGTCAGCGGGCGCTGAGTGAAGGAGGCGCTGCAGATCTAATGCCAGCCTAATGGAGATTTATGCCTCTTCCCGTTAGTTAATCACAATGGCGTAGGGCTTCCTGAATAAATCCGCCAATCCTCCCCCCCCAAACCATGGACACCCACCCCAACCATGGACACCCCCTTTACAGCGTGCGTCGAGCCCAGTGACTGTTTGTCTGTCCCGGTGTCTTTTTCCTCATTTGTTTATTCCGTGACACATTGTAGGATTGCGTGCTGACCTCCATCCCTTGTTTCGCGTCTGTCTGCCTCATAACACAACCTCAACCATGCTAAATCACGCGCTCCCCATGGCAAAGGCTGCGTAGCGGTCGCGGTCGGAACGTGAGCGGTACAGAGGCAGCAGCGGCTGCGTGAGGACGGTTGTGCGGTGGGGGCTCGACGTTCGACGCGGCGTAACGAGAGGGCGGGAGCCCGGTCCCCGACGAGCCCTTCTCCCAGGGAGCTGAGTCAGCCCATTCTTCACACGGCTCACTTGGTCTCGCAGATCTCACGCCAGCTTTGCTTACAGCACGTCCCCTGTTTGGTGATGCCTCGGGTGTGTGTAACGACGCCTTCTGGGAAGGAGCTGGGTACTGGATACTGTACCATCACGCTAACACACCTGTGCCTTTTCTTTAGGCCCCAAACAGGTTTAACCACAAGGCATACTTTGTGGTAATGCACTGTAAAATGTTTTGAGAGACTGCACTCACTTTGCATTTATTTGAGTTAAATGTTCTCCATCAGAGCTGATTTAACTCTGAACATTGTTTTGTGTGAGTCTGTGCAGTGTGGGTGCTGTGCATCTGAACCTGTGTTCTTAAATTTCATTAATGTTGGCGTTGGTGAGCACTGTGAGGGCTGTGGCCAAGGAACTATTTCATTTTTCACAGGTGGTCGCTGTGTACTTTGTTGCTGACCTTATTTGTAAAGTGCAGTTCCGTGGGTTTTTGTTATCCGTCTTTGTAATTGCTCCAACTTTCCACCCCATATTTATCATTCTTTAAATTGTACACGTGAAAATTAACTAATAAAAAATGTTAATGAAAAGAATCACAGGTGCAGCCCGCCTCCTCTGTTCCTGTGAAAGTTGCCAGGGGTGTCAAAGGTTGCTAAGCAACCGATCAATGGAATAATGCAGAACGGCAGTGACTAATTACTCAATTATGCCGGAGGTGATAGAATGAGACAAAATGGCGGCTGTCCTGTGGCTTGTGTCTGCGAGAGTCTGCTCCAGGCGCAGGCCATGTGACCTCCTCCAGAGCCTCGCAGCGGAGGCGTGTCGTAACGCTGTCTGGCCCCACAGGCTGAGAGATTAACACCCCCGTCAGCCTAAAAATGGGAAGGAACTGGCCCCTGGTCAAACGGGCTGGCTCTAGCAGCCCAAAGCCCTGTCCTGTGGTCACCTTTGACATCAGCTGATTGGCGGGTCTGTTCTGTAGCCAACCACACCCACACCCAGCAGTCCACAGTAGACACAGGATTACTTGACTCTGGCCCCGTAGGTCTGTCTTATGCTACCAGATCTTGTCTGGTCTCCATCTTATTTTGGCCAAATCACACTGTTTAGGTAGGGTTTGCGTTTATGTGAAATGCATATTACCACCTATATTTAGAGCAAAAATATGTTTATGTTTTGGATAATTGTTTGGGATTGGAGGGATGCTTTCGGGTTTTGCTCAGACTTTCTTTACCTAGTTTCCAAAGACAGAACTAAATTTCTGGCTGCCGCTGATGTCCCATCATCCCCCTCTCTCTGATTGACAGGAGAATCACTGCCGGCGCATCAAGATTCTGGGGGACTGCTACTACTGCGTATCCGGCCTGACGCAGCCCAAGACTGACCACGCCCACTGCTGCGTGGAGATGGGACTGGACATGATTGACACGATCACGTGAGTGACCTGGAAAACTAAGGCTCCGCCCACTGCTACCTTAGGCCCCCACTTAGCAGCTCTACTTCCACTTCCTGCTGACTGGGGGCTGTGTTCATAAGCTCTAGAGGTCACTTCTTTCCTTCTTTCCTTTGCATGATCTGTATACGGTATGGACAGGTGAGAGCAATGTGGCAGAAACTGCACCTAGCCAATCAATAACGGCTGTAGAGCAGTTGAATGGTGAACACATGGAGGAAAGGAGGTTGTTGTATCACAGGGGCTTTGTTGTGGAAACATGGATTTGCTGGGGTTACATAGAGCAGTGTCACGGCCTGCTGTGGCACTGTGGCCAATAAGGTGTTAGTGAAAAGAAAAACAGATGATTCTGTGACTGGCGCCAACAGTGTATTTTTGATCGATCGTTTTTTTTTTTTTGTTTTTTTTTTCCCGCATGGACACGGAAAATAAAGGGGCTCCAGTAGTCTGCAATTTTGCCTGCCTCTTTGTGCAGACCGGGCCATGGTATGAGAAGCGCTGTCCTTACATTGGGCCACAAACAAAAAATCCAAAAACAAGGCAAGGATCAGGATCACGGGACAAGGAGAGGCCTGATTTGCATATTGGCATCTTCAGTGTATCAGGAACAGTGCATTAGCAGCACACTTACAGGTACGCGTTCACGGTAGCCTGCTTTAAGTACAGACTGAATTTGTAGAAGCTTATATTAAAAGCTTAAAGGGGTGACTGTTTCCTATTCTGTTACGGCGAGGTTGGATTTCTTTCACACATCCCCCCCCCCTCCGTCGTCTCTCTCACCCAAATATCCCCTAATTAAATCTCACAATGAATGGTTCGCAAAAAGTTTCGGTTTTATTGAAATGAATTGAAACGAGCTGTGTAATTAGTGGAGAATGTTGAGGAGGAATAATTTTAATTGGCTTTTTTTTATTTCCAGACTGCAGTGGAGAGGAAAAAAAAAAAAACATGGGATCCTTTCATTATAGAATTATTTCAGTTCTATTTTATATACTGCCTAATAGCATTGGCGTCGATAGGATCTTGGGGGAATGGAGAATTCGGAGAGATGTAGCACAAAAAAAGAAGCTGCACTTTTAAAAATACCGGATTTATTTATTTATTTTATTTATCTGTGTATGTCTGCGTCGTACTCTGCGGGAGCAGTAATTACACTGGGGGTGGCTCTGGGCCGGCTGGCTCTAGGTGCTGAAAGGTTATTTATCTGGCGCTAATGAGTAAACAGTCGTGGGCTGCCCAATTTGGCCCCGTTTCCTGTTCCCCTCGCCCTGGGAACGCACGCGAATGGTTCCCAAATGGCGCTCCACCAAATGCCGCATGTGGCTGAGGAAGTGCAGAACTACGAATCCCATCCTCCCCTACCCTTCAGATCCCACACTGCACCTCCACTACCACTCCCACACTCCCCACTTTTTTTTTGGAAATAGCATAGAGAAGTAAGATGAAATATCACTTGTTTTCCAAGGAATGCCTGTAGTGACACATTCTGTATGCATATATGCACTAGCTAGTACAGTACTACTTTATTTATAGACATGCTTTGCTTCTTTATTACAACAAGCAATGGAAAGTCTACTTTAGAGCAGAATGAATTCCCAAATGCTGTTGGGTGGAAAACACGTCTGCATATTGTATGAATTTGTTAGATGAGACACCACCCATTTATAGAAAACCAATACAGTCCACTGTCTTTTTTGTAGAATTGTTACGAATCAGTTACAAGGCAGACAACGCCTAACCTTGTTTTCTGGTCCCTCTTCTTTGTGGGAGTGGCGAGGGTGTGTGTGTGTGTGTGGGGGGGGGGGTGGGGGTGGTGGGGGTTAGTCAGAGGGTTATGTAACATTGGCAAACCAGTGGCTGTCACATGCTGGTTTTGTGCATCTCTGTACTCATTTCGGGCCAAGCAGTTTAATGAAAAAGGAAAAGTTCCTGCTTCTTTCAGGATGAGAAACACGACTCTCTTTAGCGCGGATTGGCTTCGTTCTGCCGGTCTGCGCCCAGACGGAGGCGATGGGGGTCTTTAAAATGCAAAGCGGCGGTAATTTGGCTCCCCATCGTATCTCTTCAAAGCTCGGAGGCCGAGCGAACGCAAGACTGGCGCCAACCGCCAGCTCGCTTTCCTTCTCACCTTTTCTGCTGCATCAAGAGAACATGCAGGAGAGACTATTTATAATTTAAAAACCTGTCGCTGGAAGTGTCGAGGAGCGCATCGCAACGGTAGTCGCAAAGGCAACAGGGTTATTTTTGGATATGATAAGAGGACTACAGGTTTTGCACAAATACACACAGACAAAACACAGTGGCACCTGCAGACATTCACATACATTTTTACATGACACTCCCCCGCTGCCCGCCCCCCCCCCCCCCCCCCCCCCCCCCACACACACACACACACACACACATGCACAAGCCTGCCGTGCAGTTATTATTTTGCTGTTTTTCATTCTTTCCTCAGGACAGATTTCTATGGTAATTTCTAGCAATATTGCGCCATGTTGTTCCATCGGCACCCCGGCCATTCAGTGCAAACACAATGCAGGCACAATATCAGCACTGATAAGAGCTCGGTAGATCATTTCAATAATAAAGGAATCACTAGACATTTGAGGGCTGTTGTAAAAAAAAAAAAGGGGGGGGGTGCGTGTGTGTGTGTGTGGGGGGGGGGGGGGGGGCGGCAGTGGTATGTTAAAAAGGTTGTATTGCCAGTTTAATGCATGCAACAGCTTCCCAGGTCCTGTAGAGGTAGAAATCGTTGGGGGCGGTGTATTGACCAGATTTGATACAGTGCTAGATATTCTCAAGGCGGGAATTAAAATACCAAGCTAGAATGGGCTAAGTGGCTTGTTTTCCTCATCGAACATGTATGTATGTTCTTGTGTTGATGAATCATTGTTAATAATGTATGTTGTTAATCATGTTAACACTACTCCTATCTGGGTGTTAATCATTTTTTATTGTGTTGATAATGTGTCATATCTTATCATTTCATTTATCAGGTTTACAATGTATATTCTCTTTTTTTATCACGTTAATATTTATAAAATGTTCTTTGATTAATTATATCAATGAAGCATGTTCTTTTTTATTATGGTAATGATCTATTTTCTCCTGTGTATCATGTTCATATGCATACTCTCCTATTTGTTATGCTGGTAATGCATCTCTTATTCATCACAAAGAAAACGTATATTCACTTATTTTCCATGTTGGTATTACATGTTCTCCTATTTTCCGAGTTAATAGTGCACATTGTGCTATTTCTCCCGTTAATAATGCATCCGGTCCTGTTTTCGGCATTAATAATGCACGCCGTCCTCTGTGTAGGTCGGTGGCGGAGGCCACGGAGGTGAACCTGAACATGCGTGTTGGGCTGCACACGGGCCGGGTGCTGTGCGGGGTGCTGGGACTGCGGAAGTGGCAGTACGACGTCTGGTCCAACGACGTGACGCTCGCCAACGTCATGGAGGCCGGGGGCCTGCCCGGGTCAGTCAGTACGCCCCCCCGCCCTCCCGCAGGCCGTTCCCCTGAATTACCACCCGCGTTTGTCTGTGTGTCCACGTGCAGTCAGTACGCCCCCCGCCCTCCCGCAGGCCGTTACCCTGAATTACCATCCGCGTTTGTCTGTGTGTCCACGTGCAGTCAGTACACCCTCTGCCAACCTCAAAAAACGAAATTACCATCCCTGTCAATGCGTGCGAGCGTGCAGCCCAGTCAACAGCTAGTTAATGCCTGTGGCACTTTTGCGATACCGAACGACACTGAAAGCCAGCAGATTCTGCAGCTCTCCGGGATTCGGTATCGCTGGCACACGTGCTAGATGTTGACTGAAAGCATGCCTGCGTGGCTGTTTTTCGGACGGTGACCCCCCCCCGCTGACCTGTCGCACCGCGTCCCGTCCCACACAGGAAGGTGCACATCACCCGGACCACCCTGGACTGCCTGAACGGGGACTACGAGGTGGAGCCGGGGAACGGACACGAGAGACACGCCTTCCTGCAGAAGCACCAGATCGAGACCTTCTTCATAGTGCCATCGCACCGACGCAAGGCATGGGGGAGTGTGTGTGTGTGTGTGTGTGTGTCTGTCTGTGTGTGTTTAACCCTTTCCGGTGTAAGACACAAACTGAACTGAACATTCTAGTGCTGATGTAACAACCACTACTGGTAACTGAAAGCAATGGAGTTCCAGAACACACAGAAACCTGATAAAAAAACCCCACTGCATTAAGTGTCTGCATTCCTCAATGAGACAGATGGACTTTGTAGATGTAATGTTTTTGCCATGGTTCACCTTGACCTGCTTTATAGTTTTCATCACAATGGATGCAGCCGGTATAAAGTCTGAACTCAATCAACACTTATTCTTCAAATAAATACAAATATTCCTTTTTTTTTTCATCACAAGGACAGTCAAGCAAGTTCATTTTTCTTGATCGCCAAGCTGTGTTCTTGAAGAAGAAAGTTAGCAGTTGCATTCAATCGGGAGACAGAGTTAAGGACAAATGTTGATTGAATCGAGGCCAAAGACACTGTGGTGATGTGCCAAGCTGTGTGTGTTGCTGGTCTCCATCCATCCTTCTGCATCCACTCTGAAAATCATTCCCTCATCCCCTCTCCCTCTCATCTCTAATACCCGAGATTTCGTCTCTCTGTCTGGAGGTTAAGGGTTCTTTTAACACCTCAAAGATTTCTTTTCTTTTGCGGGAACTCAAAGAGGTCGCCACTCTCAAGTTGGCCGCGTGTAACTGTCGGTTCCCATAATGCACCACTCCATCAGTCCCAAGGATTTTTTTCACATCATATCATTTTTTAAAGAAATTCACTCGAAGGAATTTGTCACGCTAAAGCAGGCATTTGAAAGGCTAATGCAGTTCAAATAAGAATCTCTTCCCAAACGCAGAAGGGAGGATCTTGAACTGTACCACCGCTTTGAGCAGTTCTCCACTTTTTTTTCCTTTTTTTTTTTGGTTTGACTCATATTTAATATTTTTGCATTTTTCATGTATGTTTTCCCTTTTTTCAGTATATAAGATCAGGTCATCTGTACCAAAAAAAAAAAACTGTTGATCCCGTTAAGTATAGTCTTTGCATGACCGCATTACATTACATTTACATTACAGGTATTTAGCAGACGCCCTTATCCAGAGCGACTTACATTGCATCCAGTTATACAGCTGGATATACACTGGAGCAATGCAGGTTAAGTTCCTTGCTCAAGGGTACGACGGCAGCGTCCTACTGGGGAATCGAACCTGCGACCTTTAGGTTGCAAGACCAGCTCCTTAGCCATTACACTACACTGCCGCCCACTGACTACGAGAACCACGGCCGTTTGTTCAGGAGCCGCTCAGGCTAAGTACCTTTCTCAAGGGTAAAGTGGCAGTGCCCTGCCTGGGAACTAATCCCGAAGCCCGTAAACCCCTTAGCCGCCATCGTACCGCATGCCGCCGCGCCGCGCCGCGCCGCGCTACCTCCAGAGCACCCGGCTCTCTCTGATGCGTGCGTCGCACGTGCTCAGTGGGACTCTTCGCCCGCGCGTTTCTGGGTGAGGCGTTTCACCGTGCGCCTCTTTGACCTAATTCCTCCCGAGTTCCCCAGAAAGCGGGCCGTTCCTCTTTCGGCCCGCTAAGTCGAGTCTGATCCGCGTTTCTGGCTGCTCCCTTTACTCCGTCTCGCCGTGTCCTAAATAGGGAAGAGTTCGCACGCTGCCTCCGCTCCGTCGTCTATTTGACAAAACACTGTCTGCTTTTGTCAGGACGCATTTATTGACCTTTATTTATACCGGGTAGGATGCATGCTCTTCCCCCCCGCCCCCACAATGTAACCTAAGATTAACATGACTGATACACATAGTTCCAAAACGTGTTGCATTTCGTAAAATAAGTTAAGGAGAAAAGACATGTTCTTTATTTTAATGCCTGCCCTCTGTTGACCGCGAGCCTCGTTAACACTGGGCGTGCATTTTCCCTTTCGCCAGATTTTTCCCGGGTTGATACTGTCGGACATAAAGCCCGCCAAGAAGATGAAGTTCAAGACGGTGTGCTACCTGCTGGTGCAGCTCATGCACTGCCGCAAGATGTTCAAGGCCGAGATCCCCTTCTCCAACGCCATGAACTGCGAGGATGGCGACAAGGTGAGACCCCCATCAGCGCCCAGGGTGTGTGTGTGTGTGTGTGTGTGTGTGTGTGTCATGTGTGTGTGATTGTGCATGAGTGTGGGTGTGGCTATTGCCGTGAGTGTTTAAGATTTTTGCTGTGAGTGGTTATGTAATTTTTTTTTTTTTTACTAGTTTAAGGTCTAAGACCTCCCTAACACAAAAAATGTGGTATTCAACGGTTTAAGCTTTAGCTGCTGTCTCAAATGAAGCATTCTTATGCAGGGGTGTGTATGCGCATACATACATTATACTGTTTGTGTGCGTAACTGTGTTTGAACATCTGTGTGCTGATGTGTGGTGTTCGTGTACTGCATGCGTACCTGTGTACGCAGTCATGTTTCTGTGCAAGAACACGCGTGGGTGTGGTTTTTCAAGAGCATGCGTGCGCAGGTATGTGTGTGCACTGGCAGCGCATTGGTCGCATTGCAGACGTGCAGGCATGCGTACGTGTATGCAGTTGCACTTGCCTTCCTGTCTTCTGTCAGTAGCAGTAAAGAGAGCAGCACAGACCAACATTCTAAGCTTTGTAAGGTGTCCGCAAAAGTGAAAATGGCGCCCCCTGGTGGTGGTGCTACTCCAGGCCGGGATGCGGCGGCCTCGTCGCTGGCTTTTTCGGCGCGGAGGGGATCCGAGGGAAACACCGCTGTTCGGCTGAGAGGGGCGTGACAGATGTGCTGTTACCAAACCTGGCCGCGGTCCAGGTCTCCTGCTCCCTGCCTCTCTATCTCTCTCCCCCCGTCTGCCTTTATCTTTTCAGTCTCTCCCTCTTAGCAGTATGCTGTTTTATTTAGGTTCAGAACGGGAGGGGGCTGGGGGCTTGGGGCGGGTTTGGAGGCTACTGTATTTCATGTCAAGCTGAAAATTGCTTCAGTTCCCAATAAGCTGCTTATCGGGTGTAACAATGTTGTTTGTTGACAATCGGCGAATTATGGCCCTGCTGTGCAAGGTCAAACAGACAAACATGTCCACAAAGGAGGAGCCTTTTTTAACTATCTATTTACTTCCCTCTACTTCCTCTAACACAGTCTCTATTTCCTCTTACCCTGCTGCTACTTCCTTTTGTCCTGCTTCTGCTTACTCCTACCCCACCTACATCCATCCATCCATGCATGCATCCATCCACCTATCCACCCATTATCTATACCTGCGTATTCCTAGTCAGGGTTACAGGGGGTGCTGGAGCCTATCCCAGCATGCATTGGGTGAGAAGCAGGACTTTCACTGATCTATTGCAGGGCACATGCACCATTCACTCACACACTCATACCGATGGGCAGTTTACAGTGTCCAATTAGCCTACCTGCATGTCTATGGACTTTGGGAGGAAACCGGACCTTCTTTCTGTGAGGCGACAGTGCTACCCACTGCACCACTGTGCCGCCCTCTTACCCTGCCTCCTTTCCTTTCTCCCTGCTTCTACTTCCTCTCACTCTGTTTCTACTTCCTCTTAAACCCCCTGCTTGAGCGCCCCCTTGAGTGCACTGAGAGTTGTGTTTAATGAGCGTTTTGTTGAGCATTGTCCTCAGCAGCCAGGGAGTGTAGCCCTTGGAAGCAATGAAATGCGCTCCACAGCCCGCATCGCGTTAGCATTAGCATTGCGTTGACAGCTGCATCCAAGCTCAGAAGTCCGCAAGCTTCAATTCTTGACGGCAACGCAACGCATCCACTCCGTCTGCTGACATAGCAGTGCGTTAAGTTAATGAGATTAATTTCACGTTGATTGTTTTCTGATGTAGGCTATTCACTCACGTCATGAAACAATTATTATTAATGAGCTCATTTACAAGGCATACTAAAAAGTGATGTTTTTCTAGTCAGCTGTTAAACATGCCGGCTAGGGCTAAAGAGATTGTAGAATCAAACTATTTTGATGAGAACATTTTCGCAGCTCTAGAGACCTCCAGCTGTTGAATGAGGAGTGCTTTGTTAGAGTTAGAGTGAAAACCTACAGGACGGTAGACCTCCAGGAACAGGGTTGGGCAGCCCTGCTCTAGCTGTTGAATGAGGTGTGCTTCGTTAGGGTTGTAATGAAAACCTACAGGACGGTAGACCTCCAGGAACAGGGTTGGGCAGCCCTGCTCTAGCTGTTGAATGAGGTGTGCTTCATTAGGGTTGTAATGAAGACCTACAGGACGGTAGACCTCCAGGAACAGGGTTGGGCAGCCCTGCTCTAGCTGTTGAATGAGGTGAGCTTTGTTAGAGTTAGAGTGAAAACCTACAGGACGGTAGACCTCCAGGAACAGGGGTGGTTACCCACTGGCCTACATTATGTACAGTAAAGCCGTGTATAGCCTGAACTGGTTTCTAGCTGCTAGCTACACGCAAGCGCTATTTCTCCGTATGTTCCACGCGGGCTGGGGAGCGGGACGAACGGGACGCTTACGCGACGCTGACGGCGGACGCGACGTTGAAACGACGCTGTACACCCCCGCGGAACTCTAGAGCTGCTCTGCTCCTACTTCCCACTCACCCTGCCTCCGAGTCCTCTTACCCTGCCTCCCGTTAACCAAAAGGAGGAACAGCCTGACAAATAACTGAGAATAGAGAGGAAAACAATGACAGCTGATGTTCTGAAGCCATCTGGCCGCGGACGCGTTCATGCCAGGGAGCATATCGGCTCCTCGTTGCTGTCTAACCGACAAGAGAGCCTAATTCATTTTTACCCAGCCGCATCACAAACTTTTAAATGAGCAGTGGCACTTTATCTACAAAAAAATGCATCCATTGTAATTCGGGACTACATTATTATGTATTATATTATATGAATTGATGTTGTATGATATGAAATTATATGTCATAAGTATTCAGTAATATCATAAGTAATATCATTTTATGACAACAAAAAAACCCAAACAATGGGGGCCAGACACAAAAAAGAAAACAACATAAAGAATCGTAATATCAATAAAATGGAGAAACAATGAAGGAGCCCACCAAATGAAAAATGTGTATATAGAAAAGTGCTGACCAGGTGTATATTCATTTGGTTATTTTTCAGTTTTCTGGTAGCGATTGCAGTCACGTCAGGTTCACGTTGCGTCTCCAGTCCGACCCCTTGAGAACTGGGTTTGAAAAGCTGGTCGATCTTCCTTTCAGCAAGGTTTGATTTTGTGTGACTTCTGCGCACGTGTGCGTGAGCCTGCGTGCTTGCGTGTGTGTGGGTACGCATTTGCGTATGTGTGCGTGCGCACTTGTGTGCCTGTGTGTGCAGCTACGCTGATTATAGGAGGAGATCGCAGCAATGGACCTGGACATAGCTACAGCTTGGCTATTTTAGGCAGGTTATTGGGGGGGTGGGGTAGCCTGGTTATGCTGATTTCAGTGCTTAGTAGCACTAGTGAGGCCTCTGACAGTAAAGCCAGCCTGAGTCAGTTGGCTGCTGAAGGGATCTCCAGACCTGGATCAAATAATCATGTCAAATACATGAACTATTTAGATGTCAGGAAACTTCCTGCATATCAATGAAAATCTCTACTGGCAATTGAAAACAGTGGAGTTATAAACACTGACTTAAAATTTGGAAGACAAAAAACATTCCAAAAAATCTACTCTTAAGTGAGTTAAATGCTGAAACACATTGGATACCCAGAGACCCCACAGCTCAGGTCCCTGATGTAAGGACATGCATTTGACTCAGGTCTGGTGGTCCGGCGCCCCCCACTGGCTGACAGCTGCTACGGAGAAGCTAACGGGCCACTTGACCTTTAACCTGTCATGCTACCCCCCCCCCCCCATCCCCCACAGAGAAGGGCGCTGCGCACCGCCCCGGAGAAGCTGAGGAACCGCACCTCGTTTTCGGCCAACGTGGCCCAGAGCAGCCCCGGCAGCCGCGTGAACCGCTACATCGGCCGCCTGATCGAGGCGCGGCAGACCGAGTCGGAGACGGCCGACCTGCACTTCCTCACGCTCATGTACAAACGCACTGAGCGCGAGCAGAAGGTGAGGGGACCCGCCATGAGCATACACACGCACCCTCACACACACACTCACCCTCACACACACATGCACATAAACACACACACTCTCCCTCACACACACACACACCCTAACATACACGTTTGCACATAAACACACATGCACTCACACGCACACGCACAAACACACACACAGTCACACTTGCACTCACGTGCACCCTCACACACACATACGGACACACGCGCACACTCTCTCTCTCCCTCACACACACACACACCCTTACACACACATGCACATAAACACACACACACACACACACACACACACACATCACACGTTTTTCCATTTCGAGATGTCAACACTAGTACGGAGCTTACACACCTTTCTAAGCTGCCCTAGTTTCTGTTTCTGTGAGAGAGATCATTTGTCAAACGAATCTGAATTTTAGCAAAGGTTTGTGTACGGTCCTCCTCCCGCCCATCCGATTGACTCTTTAGTGCTTTTGAGTTTAACGGCTGGAGCCTTTAAGCCACATGGCAGATGATAAAAGTATTCTGATAAAGTGCTTATAATAGTACTGGAGTGCGTGTGGGCTGCAATGGGCTCGTACGACTCCGCTGGAGTTGATTTAACACTGAGGGTTTTGGTGTGCAGTGCCTTTATTTCGATGCTTTTTCACTCTCACTCCTCCTTGGCGTTCACGCTGTGCTGTCAGAACCCCCCGCCGTGGGAAGAGACAGCCTTAACCTGTGTGTGTGTCTCTCAGCCTCTCCAGCTAACTGTCAGAGTCTGCTGTTATTGAGAGTAATCCATCTGGAGCCGGCTCAGAGCTTTTGTAACCGGGAATGTGTGTGCGTGTGTGAGAGAGAGAGTGTGTGTGTGTGTGCGTGAGAGAGTGTGTGTGTGTGAGTGTGTGTGTGTGCGTGCTTGAAATGTGGGTGTGTGTTAAGAAGATATGGCAATGTCTCAGCTCTGTCTCTGGGAGAATACGATGAGTAATGCTTCAGGCCCAGTATATTTGAGAATGCTTTAAGTGTGTGTGTGTATGTGAGTCTGTGTGTGTGCGTGTGTGTGTGTGTGTGTGTGCATGTGTGCGTGTGTGTGCATGAGAATAACAGAGAAAGAGGGAGACAGAGACAGAGAGAGAAGCGCTTACTGAGGTGAACAGGAGGTAGCAGAGGACACTGAGACACACTTCTAAGCTGTTTCATCCCACAGAATCCTCACCCCCTCTGCCCCAGTGCATCATGGTCTCTTATCTCGTCTGCAGTACCACCAGCTCCACGACGAGTACTTCATCAGCGCAGTGGTCCTGTCGCTGGTCCTCGCTGCCTTATTCGGCCTGGTCTACCTTCTGATAATACCGCAGTGCGTACCTCCGCCTTCGCACCTGCTCCTCTTTAAAGGTCATTAGTGTCTCCGCTCGATCCCTGTCCCCAGCCCCTAACTGTCCCTCTGTCCTTCTGTCCAGAGGCACGGTGGTTCTGGTCCTCCTGGTCTTCTGCATATGCTTCCTCATGGCCTGTATCATGTACCTGTACGTCACAAGAATACAGGTAAAACATCGTTAGCGCCTTTCGCTTTTTACAAAGCCCTGCGGCCATTTTATAAATCTTTACTGCTACCGTGTGTATGTGATGCACGTTGTGTTTCTATCTTTATGGACTTTTCTTTACAGTGGTCAATTTTTTTTATTTTTATTATCATTCAACTTTAGTCAGTTTTGTGACTGTAGTCACAGCTAAAAAGATTTGATTTCCACTTGCAGCATTGCGCATAAATCCATAAATCAAGGAGTGGGATACTTAAAAAAAAAAAATCTGTTTATTTCTGAGAAATTTTTAGTTTGCAGTTCCATCTTCATGTACATGTACAGAATGACTGGAATATGAACTTGAGACATTCAGGAATAGTCTTTTAAAACAGTGCTCAAAAAGTATTGTATCTTTAGAAATGACCACCGAACCCCCTCTCAGGAAATCTGACACGCACTCTCTCTCTCTCTCTCTGTCTCTCTGTCTGTCTGTCTCTCTCTCTCCCTCTCTCTCTCTCTCTCTCTCTGTCTGTCTGTCTGTCTGTCTCTCTCTCTCTCTCTCTATCTCTCTAGTGTTTCCCAGGGTGCCTCACCATACAGATCAGGACAGTGCTGTGTGTGTTCATAGTGTTCTTAATATATGCCGTGGCCCAGGCATGTGTGGTGAGTCCGTGCGCACGCATACATGTGCATCACATACGTCCCAAAAATCTTTGTGGTGAAAAGTCGTTGCAAAGTCAGTGAAATGCTGTCTAGACGTTCAGGTGAACACCTGTCTACATTTCGGTCTTCTAGCCACCTCGGACATAGCCAGGCTATATCCTGGCTATGTCCGATTTTTTTCTCACTGAGAAGAATGTATCATATGCAATATACAACGTCTGACATTTGCAAACATTAATTCTGACCTGTTCATGCCCTTTAAATCTTTAAATGACATATTTGCATCTATTTCTCTGCATGCCACGTGTAATATGGGTCGCTTACCCCATTTTTGTATGATTGATACCTCTGGGAAACCCCATTTCTCCAGCCGCTGAATAGCTTATAGATGCAGCTGAGGGAAGGCATTTTGTATTTTTGTAGTTTTGTAGTTTTTCTCCATCCCTGTTTGCGTGTGCTTCACCCCCCCCCCCCCCCTTCCCCTCCCCCCCAGGTCGGGTGCATGCCGCTGCTGTGGGGCGGGGACTCGGCCAGCTCCATCGTCATCGTGGAGGCGGGCGGGGCCAACCGCACCATGGCGGAGCTGCCCTGCGACGGCGCCCGCTACGCCTTCCTGTCCTGCGCCGCCGGCGCGCTCACGCTCGCCCTCTTCCTCCGCGTCTCCTGGCTGCCAAAGATCACCCTCCTCTTCCTCCTCAGTGTCTTATACGTCACCGTCCTGGAGATCAGCGGCTTCAGGACGTCCGTCGGGTGGGTGCGGGCTCACGTCCCGCCTGTCGCTCAGGAAGAGGAACACGTATTAGTTACCTTCAAAATATATACATATACACATGCAGTACTTACATATACATATACATAAACACATAGCCATATATACTGCACACATACACACACACACACACACACACACCACCACCACCATATATATACTGTATATATATATATATACAGTTAAATGAAAAGGTATTGGGACTGTGACACAATTTTTGTTGTTTTTGTTCTGTCCTCCGGCACATTGGATTTGAAATAAAACAGTGAACATGAGGTTAAAGTTCAGACTGTCTTCTTTAATTAGAGGGCATTCCCGTTCATATGGTCTGATTGGTGCAGGAGCTGTAGCCGCAGTTACGCACATGTGACTGTGATCCTGTGCGTCTCTCTCTGCAGTGCCGGGCTGTTCCACATACGCGGCATCGAGCCCATCCTGTCCATCGTGCTCTTCTCCAGCGCTCTGGCCCTGCACTCCCGCCAGCTGGACCTCAAACTGCGGCTGGACTACCTCTGGGCTGCGCAGGTGAGCACCGGCCAATCGCGTGCACCGACACTGTAACCGTCCCAACGCTCTGGAGGGTGTGCGTTCGTGTGTGTGTGCGTGTGTGTGTGTGTATGTGTGTGTACGTATTTGTGTGCATATGTGTGTGTGTGTGCCCTTTCCATCCCACAGCAGTGCTAACTGCCGTTTGCTGGAATGTTCCTCAGTTCATTGCTCTTAGCCCATGGCTTTAGTGGGCAGGGTGTCAGGGTGTTCGCACGGGGTCAGGTTGGCCTACTCTCCCCCCCCCCCCCCCCATCCCCTCCACCCAGTCTCCAGTGTGTTTTGCTTGTTGTGAGGGGGCCTTCTGAGGTTCTATTGCCCCAGGACCTGGCACTCTCCCGCTCTCTGTGGGCAGGTCAGTGCCAGTGTTCACCGTGACCCTGCCGGGCAGACCCCCCCCCCCCCCCCCCCCCCGCAGTGTGCCCCCTCCAGCTGTGCTCCAGAAACTTCATACAGCAGCAGCGGCGGCTCAACCTTTACCTGAGCACCGTCCTGACTTTATGGCCAACAGTACCCACTGACACAAATAAGGAGAACCACGCTGTCCTAATTTCCAACGAGGAGCGTCCAGGAGGGGCAGGGGCTTTATTTTTGGTATAATCCTGTTTTTTGGAATGTGTGCGAGTCCACCAGCTTGGAACAGAAGCGTGAGGCAATCCGAACTTCAAACAGGCCGGGAGGAGACTCGGGGATGGTTCTTTTTTTTTGTTTTTTGGAAATTCAACAAGCCGACCTGAAAAAGGGTTCTGGCCACCCGTGAGCATCGCTCTCCTGTTGTTTTTGGCTGCAGCTGTGATGGCTGTGCCTTTGTGAACTCATGCCCGCGAGTTATTTTTCTGTGAGTTTCACGGTTAAAGCATTTGAATTGCCTACTTGGTCCAGCATTGATAAGGGCCCGCTGTCATTTCCATTCATGGGAGAATCCCGGAGTCTGTTGTGCTTGCTTCAGTCCTCAGGGCTGTCTCCACATACAGGCCCAAAGAAACGTGCCCAGGCCTGGTTCTTGCTTTCATGACGGACAATAATGTAAGCTGGACAAGCCCCCTCTATTTAATTAAAAACATTTGTTTCATATGGTGTTCACATGGCAACCTGAATTTGGGCCATTTGTCTGATTAGCTGCATACTCTTATTGGTGTGCTTCTTCACAAGGGGCCAGTCTTGCTGCTGGCTTGTTGGCTGTTTCAATCACCTGCTTTGATTTTAGTGCGGGATTGTAATCACTCAAATGTTGCCAAAATTTGGAGGGCACAGTGAAATGTTGAACAAAGGGTATCCCATACATCACAAACCGAATCTACTAGGCAGCCAGAGTGATGTGGGACTTTCTGTGATGGGCGTGCTGTGTAGATGCACTGATTAACTCTAGAGTTGACCGGCTTAAAATGTTGATTTTAATTATTTTGTGCATCCTTGTATTGAATATCATGGTGTCACTTCTTGCATTAGGTGTTGTAAGCCATGTTTTGGAATTTAAAAAAAAATAGATGTCATAATTCTGTGGGAAGATATAAAATGAGATTAGCCAGGCCAAATATGCTATAGACTATTAATGACTATGTGTTTGATAAATGGCCTCTGTCTTTACTGGCCTCTTGTGGTGATTTAAGTAAACTGCAGGGAATATGAGTAAAATTGACTCCCCTGCTTTTGGATGGCTTTATTCAAGGTGACATGATGTTATAAATCTAAGATGTACAGAGGGGTGTTTTTTGTATTGCTAATTAAAATGGGGCATGATCTACAGCTGGGCCAATTCTGCGTTGTTTGTGTGCACCTGTGTGTGTGTGTGTGTGTGTGTGTGTGCGCATGTGTGTGTGTGTGTGCGCGTGTGTGCTTGTGTGTGTGTGTGTGTGTGTGTGTGTGCGTGTGCTTGTGTGTGTGTGTGTGTGTGTGTGTGCTTGTGTGTGTGTGTGTGTGTGTGCGTGTGCTTGTGTGTGTGTGTGTGTGTGTGTGTGTGTGCGTGTGCGCGCATGTGTGTGTGTGTGTGCGCGCATGTGTGTGTGTGTGTGTGCGTGTGTGCTTGTGTGTTTGTGTGTGTGCGCGTGTGCGCATGTGTGTGTGTGTGTGCGCGCATGTGTGTGTGTGTGTGTGTGTGTGTGTGCGTGTGCGCGCATGTGTGTGTGTGTGTGCGCGCATGTGTGTGTGTGTGTGTGCGTGTGTGCTTGTGTGTTTGTGTGTGTGCGCGTGTGCGCATGTGTGTGTGTGTGTGCGCGTGTGTGTGTGTGTGCTTGTGTGTGTGTGTGTGTGTGTGTGTGTGTGTGTGTGTGTGTGTGTGTGTGTGTGTGTGCTTGCGTGTGTGTGTGTGTTCTCAGGCAGAAGAGGAGAGAGACGGCATGGAGAAGGTGAAGCTGGATAATAAGAGGATTCTCTTTAACCTCCTGCCTGCCCACGTGGCTCAGCACTTTCTTCTGTCTAACCCCAGGAATATGGTGAGTTCCCCAGTGTGTGTGTGTGTGTTTGTATGTATGTATGTATGTATGTGTGAGACAGTGTGCCTGCATGCATATACAAGTATGTATGCGAGTGCTTATGTATATGTGTGTGTATGTGTGTGTGTGTTTGTATGTATGTATGTCTGCATGTATATATGTACAGGTATGTGTGATTATATGTATGTATGTATTTCTTGCAATGCTACCTTTCCCAGGACTAAAACCCATAACCTGCTGGTTGCAGTCCCAGTTCCCTGGGCACTATGTGACTTTGTCCCCTCCTCCTCCCCACAGGACCTGTACTACCAGTCCTACGCCCAGGTGGGCGTGCTCTTCGCCTCCATCCCAAACTTCAATGACTTCTACATCGAGCTGGACGGCAACAACATGGGGGTGGAGTGCCTGCGGCTCCTCAATGAGATCATCGCTGATTTCGACGAGGTCAGCCCGTCAATCAACCCGCCACACAAATGACTTAATGACATAAATTAATGAATGAAAAGGATTAATGATCTCTCTTGAGAGAGAGAGAGAGAGACAAATGCCTCCCTTGAATAGCACTGACATAGAATGACAAGGACAAGCTGTAATAGCTGATAAATAAGGACAGAAAACATTATCATAATCACAAATTTCATTATTATTATTATTATTATTATTATTATTATTATTATTATTACTTGAAGTGTAAAATGTAGAGCGAATTGTACACATAGTATTACTATTTTAGACCCCTAACATCATCACGCAGTTCCAACATTCCACAAATGTCACAACGTAAGAGAAATGCTGCAGTAGCTTCAACATCCTGCACAGTAACATGTGCAAAATGCTTCCTGCAGTTTCCGCGCACTCTATGAGTTTAAATGAAACCGCGGCGGTAGGAGTGTGTTTGGGGCCACTGCAGGGAGTCACGCTGCATGGGGTGGGAGCCTCTAGCCTTTGATGAGCAAAGACCTGCTTTTTTCAGCTCATGGATAAAGAGTGCTACAAGGACATCGAGAAGATAAAGACCATCGGAAGCACGTACATGGCAGCTGTGGGCCTGGTGCCTACCATAGGAACCAAGGTAAGGGCGGCGTGTGTGTGTGTGTGTGTGTGTGCGCGCGTGTCCGTGTGTGTGTGTCTGTGTGTCTGTGTGTGTGTGAGATTAGGCCAGGGACCACTTCTGTGGCCACTCCTCCACAGTCCAAAGAAATGAATACCTGTTTTAGTTGCACTGTAGCTTTTTACAAGACTTTGATTCCTGGATATATGTATCACACGAACAGTCATATTGTACGCTATACTAGGATTGAAAAGAGACAGAATGTTTTTGTCAGTATGCACAATGTGATGGAAAATAATTTGCATATAATTTGTGTTTCCTTCTGTTTTCTGAAAAAGATGATCATTTTGGTTTCATGCATTTAACTTTTCTTTGTCTTTGTGAAACAGGCCAAAAAGTCGATCGTCTCTCATTTAAGCACGGTGGCGGACTTTGCGATCGAGATGTTCGACGTTCTCGACGAAATCAACTATCAGTCATACAATGAGTTTGTGCTGCGAGTGGGTAAGTGTTTCAGCAACTGTGCTTTGGCAAAACAGTTCTATTTGTCATGCCAACAAACCTCCAACCAATTTCAATTCGGAATTGGATTATATTTTAACATAATTTAAATCCCTAGCTACTGTTCATAGGCAGGAATACAGTGCAGAGAGAGAGAGAGAGAGAGAGAGAGAGAGACTGAGCGAGAGAGCGAGAGACAGCTAGCAGAGACCTGCCTCCTGATTGGCTGTCGCCGGTGTGGTCCTGCAGGCATTAACGTGGGACCCGTGGTTGCGGGGGTCATCGGGGCCCGGAGACCACAGTACGACATTTGGGGGAACACGGTCAATGTGGCCAGTCGAATGGACAGCACAGGTATTCCAGGGAAGATACAGGTGAGACTGGCGGGTATAGCTGACACCCAGCTGATTGTTTTTTTGTTCCACGTTTCAGAATAACGTAGGGGAAAAAAGTTTCCAGCAGGTAATTTTTATCCAGTAACCTCAACGTCTCTTTTGAAGTCGTAATACTATTCCGACACAGGGGAACATTGTCATCTAAAAATAAAATCGAATGTTACCGCAGTGTTCATTCTTGAAGAACAGAGCAGCTTCCAAGATGAGTCTTTGTGATCCTTGAATGCCTTTTCCTTTGTGCTTCTGTTCATTACCGGAGGCAGAGGCAGGTGACAGGTGCTTTTATGATGGGGTTGCTGGAGCCATGCTCTTCCTATTTTTAAGGCGATTTATGTCTAAATTTGCATTATATGCTTTACATTTGCATTGTATATTGTTTCTTCAGAATTCAATTTACAATGAGAAGTGGAACCAAAGATACATTTATACTTCCAGATTAATAATAAAGATAAATTAGTCTATTCTGTTATATTTGGACCTAGGCTAAATTATTATTTGAAATACTTCAACTCACCATTTTGGTTTGTAACATGTTTCAAAGAACTATCTTACAGACCAGGAGGGTTTTCAAACTTTACTGGCATCAAAATAGGAAAATATTTTTTCTGATTTTGTTCTGTTCTCTGGCTCCCCCTGCAGGTCACAGAAGACGTGTACCGCATGCTGAACGATGACTATGACCTTGTGTGCCGGGGCAAGGTCAGCGTGAAGGGCAAGGGCGAGATGCTGACCTACTTCCTGGAAGGCAAGACCCAGACCTCCAGGACCCAAGCTCGGCCGGGCGGGGGCCACCTGGGCGGGACAACATACGGGAGGGCCGGTGTCCAGGACAAAGTGGGCGTAGCCTCCCCATCCATGGCCAGCCTTCCAGCAAGGGTGGGCATCACCCCCAAGGGCAGCACCCCCGCCCTCGCCTCCGCCACACTACAACTCCCAGCAACCTCCAGGGCTGCCCTGGAGGAGGAGTGAGAGACGGGAACGCGGTGGGGGGGGAGGGGCTGAGAAGCGCTGCTCGTCGCTGCTTGTAAACTCACCGGGTGGTCTTAGGCTAATTGCACAAGGGTCCCTCGCTGACCAACCAAAGAGAAAGCTGGGTTTCGTTCAACTGTTGGGACACGGAGGGATTTAAGGAGGGTCTGTCCGCAACCCGTCACCGGAAGCATCCGGAAGGACCCCGGACCCCACGCGTTTGCCTGGTGCATCCATCTTCTAACACCTTTGAATGTTTTTATTCTTGCCGTAGACCATTTTTGAGCTTTGCTTTGTATCGAACCGTGAGGACCCTTTTCTCTTGCCGTCGTCCAGCTGAAAACAAGAATGTTAAACCGATGACAGGAGTCTTACAGCCGGGGTCCCCAGCCTTCGACGTGGACAGCCATAAGATCTGCTGGCTTCTGTTTCCACCTTAACATCAACAGTCACTTTAGACCCAAGACACCAGGCCAGGTGAGATACCAGTTCAATCACTGCTTTAATTGATCCATTTAGTTCTGGGCAACAGTGGAAACCAGCAGGGTATGCGTCTCTCCTGGACCAGAGCTGAGGATGCCTGAGTCAAAGATAACATCGACAGGAGCATGTTTCCTCACTCCTTCCTAATGGAAATAAGTTTCTAAAACTGTCAGGGGCATTCCGATATGAGCCAAGAAATTCAGACCGAAACAACTTCTTCAAGAGGCAGAACCGGACAGGGCTAATTAGCTACTTTTTTCATTTAGTTATTTCGTTTTTTAAAATTTATTTACAAATTCTGACAAGAAAATAACACTGAAGGGAATGGAGCATACTACAGTATACTGAAACAAAGTATATCATTAAGAGCGGAAAGATATTTGCAATGCATGAGCAAATGTACACATTATTGTCCCTTTCAAATATTGCATTGCTATATATATATATATATTTTGAATACATGAATGTGAAATTATTTGTCATTATGTTTTCAAAAAGGTCACGTATTTGTAATGTATTGCAGTACATTCCGAGGGCAAGGCCATCACGTTTTATATTTCGTCACGGTTTGACCATCCGCAGAACCCAGTGTGCTGAGATGTAAACACAGTGGTCTGATTTTTAAGAACCGGCACCTAATACTATGTAAGGACTTAGTTTGCACAGGCCTATGCTGCGGAGGCCGCAGTGACATTTGTGTCACTGGTCATTGGGTCACATGGTTTTATCGTAGCTGAATAGTCTTCAGCTCATTCACTGCCCCAGTTGAAAACCTGCCATTCCTATTTCCACAAACACACAGAAACAGAAACACACACCCACACAGGGCCAGCCCTAGGATTTTGGTGGCCCTAAACAATTATGTGGGATGCGTTCGGGGGGGGAGGGTGCTGTTGGATTCTGTCGAGCCGGGGGGGGGGTTCTCTTGGTAAAATCCTTCTTACGTTACATTGTTATGCAAAGTTCTGTTGCCATTACATTTTAAATTTATACTGCTAATTCCGCGATAGGGGATGAATAACGTAATTACGAAAACAACGTTATTTACCTTAGATAAACATTGGATCGTGTGGCCCCCCTCGTGGTCGTGTGCCCCCCCTCCCCAGTGGTTGTGGCCCTAAACAGCTGCATAGAGCGTTTATGCCACGGGCCGGCCCTGTACACACACACACTGTTATCTTGAAATACTTAACATATCCAATAAGGAGGTCAACTAAATGTCATCTTTGACATTACTTTTAGTAACCTTTCCAGAAATTATGCCAAGGTAACAGTTTAAAGTTTACTTTTTTGTTTATACCAGATGATGAAATGATTAGAATAACTTAAGTAATTCATAACTTAAGAAAGGTGTAATAGAAGTATTCTGTTTTTATGTACAAGCAAATCCACAAGTGTGGAGGCACAATATGGTGAGCACAACCTGGACGTTCATTATAAATGGAATACCTGCTCCCCACATGGTCCCTTGGACCCTGTTAGAAAGAAGAGATAGGTGTGGGTGGAGGTGCACTCACCCCCTGCTGCTACGAAATATCACAGACTTGATAATACTGTACCTCTACAGCTAGGCTGTTGCCTTTGAGAAATAAATCAGAAAATGAAACATTGCAACGGCTTAGCAATGCTTGCCACAATAGCAGAAATAGATTCTTGTACGCTGGGATTTACGGACAAAAGGCATCATATTTAATAATATGCAGTACAGTCTTTCTACTGCCACTAATTCATTTGTTGTTCTAAGCTTATATAACAAATGCTTTTATTATTATTATTATTATTATTATTTATGGCAATATGCTTTTGGTGTGGTTAGGAGAATACTTTCTGCATGAATAAGAAAATACACTTTGGCACTTCTTAGCGTCTCAGTTTTGTGTCATACTTTGCATTAGGAATTTTGAGAAAGTTTCTGAATTTTTGTATTCCGTTTTACTATGAAGGTCATCTGTCATCTTTGGCACAGAACGTGTTCGCGCAGGTCTGAACTTCAGCACAGGGCTTTCGATGCATCACGAAATTTTCCAACGGTCACGACTGGATTTAATGCAACATTCCATCAGCTCTCCAGTGGCCTTGGCGGTTGCGGCGTGTTTGTGTTGGACACGGAGGCTGCTGTGCGTGTCCAAAGCGCGAGCCGGCCAATGAGAGGCGCGGAGCGCGGGGGGGAACGTGCGCTAACCTATGGAGCGATGCCCTGGTGGGGTCGGCTGTGTGTCAACGTTAACCCCGCTGCAGTTACGACACCGCGGGGAGACGCGGGCCGCAGACGGGTGCCGACACACAACACACACACACACACACACGCGCCAATGCTCAAAAACAGTCTCTCACACACACACACACGCACACACACACGCGCATGCACGCACGCCAATGCTCGAAAACAGTCTCTCTCACACACACACACACACACACACACGCGCGCATGCACGCGCGCCAATGCTCGAAAACAGTCTCTCTCACACACACACACACACACACACACGCGCGCATGCACGCGCGCCAATGCTCGAAAACAGTCTCTCTCACACACACACACACGCGCGCGCATGCACGCACGCCAATGCTCTAATAAACAGTCTCTCTCACACACACGCGCGCATGCACACTAATGCTCTAAAACAGTCTCTCTCTCTCACACACACACGCGCGCGCATGCACGCACACTAATGCTCTAAAACAGTCTCTCTCTCTCACACACACACGCACGCGCATGCACGCACACTAATGCTCTAAAACAGTCTCTCTCTCTCACACACACACGCGCGCGCGCATGCACACTAATGCTCTAAAACAGTCTCTCTCTCTCACACACACACGCGCGCGCATGCACGCACACTAATGCTCTAAAACAGTCTCTCTCTCTCACACACACACGCGCGCGCGCATGCACACTAATGCTCTAAAACAGTCTCTCTCTCTCACACACACACGCACACACACGCGCGCATGCACGCACACTAATGCTCTAAAACAGTCTCTCTCTCTCACACACACACGCGCGCGCATGCACGCACACTAATGCTCTAAAACAGTCTCTCTCTCTCACACACACACGCGCGCGCATGCACGCACACTAATGCTCTAAAACAGTCTCTCTCTCTCACACACACACGCGCGCGCATGCACGCACACTAATGCTCTAAAACAGTCTCTCTCTCTCACACACACGCGCGCGCATGCACGCACACTAATGCTCGAAAACAGTCTCTCTCACGCACACACGCACACACACACACACGCGCATGCACACACACTAATGCTCAAAAACAGTCTCTCACACACACACACACGCGCATGCACACACACTAATGCTCAAGAACAGTCTCTCACACACACACACACACACACGCGCGCGCGCATGCACGCACGCCAATGCTCGAAAACAGTCTCTCTCACACACACACACACACACGCGCATGCACGCACACTAATGCTCGAAAACAGTCTCTCTCACACACACACACACACGCGCGCATGCACGCACACTAATGCTCTAAAACAGTCTCTCTCACACAAACACACACACACGCGCAAGCACGCACACTAATGCTCGAAAACAGTCTCTCTCACACATGCGCGCATGCACGCACACTAATGCTCGAAAACAGTCTCTCTCACACAAACACACACACACGCGCATGCACGCACACTAATGCTCGAAAACAGTCTCTCTCACACACGCGCACAAGCACGCACACTAATGCTCGAAAACAGTCTCTCTCACACACACGCGCGCATGCACGCACGCCGATGCTCGAAAACAGTCTCTCTGACACACACACACGCACGCATGCATGCACACTAATGCTCAAAAACAGTCTCTCTGACATACACACGTGTGCATGCATGCATATAAATTCTCTAATAAACAGTCACTCTCACACACACACACGCGCACAAGCACGCACACCAATGCTCGAAAACAGTCTCTCCGACATACACACGTGTGCATGCATGCATATAAATGCCCAGAAACAGTCTCTCTGTCATCCACATGCACGCATGCATTCACGTGTTCATGCACGCACACAAATGCTCAAAAACGGTCTCGTTCGTATACTCTCTTACATACACACACACAAGCAAAGTAATACTCAATAAGTCTCTCTCCCATAAACACACATGAACACACTATTTGATGTACACACACACACACACACACAAAAACACCCAAGAGCACAAATACGCACTAAGTAAACAATTCTTTAATGCTTTAAAGTTTGCCTCAATAAAAATTTTGCCCATTATTTTTGATGTCCGGTCTCCCCATACATCCCAGTGTGTTGTCCATCACCATGTGCAAAATATGTGTATTCATTAAAGAATAAGCATAGTAGTGCTAGTTTTTTACAGCACAAATTCCCAAGGAAACCTTTCTGTTGTGAATTGGCAGGGTTTCATTGTCTCCGTTTGCATAAAAGGGCTTGTTCTCCATGGTGTTATCACACCCTGATGTTTTTAACTTTAGAACCTTTATTGAACATGCCGTTCTAATAAAGGCATTTTGATTGACACCAGGAAGGGCCTTGGGCCTTTTTTTAGCTCTTATATTTTCTCATTATTTCACTATATGCACTGAATCTTTACACCCGAAGCTGAGCAGCTGTGAATTCCGGTTTCACTATTTTATTTATGAAGTTTGTCCTGAGCACGAAACGTAAGCAAAAGCTATAATGTTGTAAAGGTGGCTGTTGATTGGTGTCTTGCACCAATTTTCTTGGCTACCATTATGGAGAGAAAAGTAAAATGGAGTAGTTATGCAGTTTATATTTGGCGACCCAAAGTTAGGGACACAGCACAAGGCTATAAGTGTGACAGCTAGGCTGTCATGTTTTTAACGCTTTTTGTCGTCGTGTGGTTTGTCGCAGTTTAATATTACTCAACCCGGTTATGTCAACAGTGATGCTGGAGGTCACTGGCACAGTATGCTGTTTGGAATAGTGCTCGAGTGGCTTTTGCACCCATCCAATATTGGATCAACAACAACAGAGTCCTAGATCTGATTGGTTGAAAATTTTCCAGCGGCTTAGTTTTTAAAAAAAATTTTTTTTTTTTGCCCTGTAGGTGTTGAGTGGGGCTGCTTGGGGGATGGCACAGGAAATGGTGTCACAGTATTTCCTGTTATGTCATAGAGAGGACCTCTGTACTTTTACAACACGGTGTCCCTCAGTCAGCTCTGTACACTGCAGCTTGCGCTGGTTCCCCCCTACCTGCTGCCTGATTGATTCAGCTAGCCTCTCTGTGAGAACAATTTAAATGTAAATGTAGGTACGAACAATTTCCTGCCTTATTTTTTAAATGTACAGTCTTTAAAATAAATGCCTTTTACATAATCAATTTAATATGCTTACTTGATCTTGTGCATCTGTGGAGCAACTACACACAATTAATTACCGACTCTGTAAAGATACAGTTGGATAATATCAGTTTTTGTATTCATCGATATAAATGAGTAATTTTATAAAAGGCAATATTATTATTACTCAATTGATTTGGTTGTTCTATCTGCATATCTAAGGCCTTGACATTTATTTATTTCTTTACTTATTTATTTATTCATTTATTTACATGTTGTAGTGGTGCAAGTTGTAGAAGTAACATTAGTAGCAACTGTATGTTAAGGAATAAAGATTGGTTGTCATAATAATTTTATTTACACAGAATATTTATTGGTTGTTATAATAATTTTATCTACACAGAACTTCAATAATTATGAGAAATAATCATTGTAATGAACTGCCTTCTTCTCATGATTATAGTTATGTTTCTGACAACAAAAAAAAAAGAAATTGTGATACAGAACACATGCCAAATGTATATGAAAATTAAATTTACATTTTTTGTTAAGAAAAAGCAGCAATAAGCCTTTTTAGATTGCGCTGCCCGTGATGTAATAGTGGCTGGGATGCTGTAGCTCTTGCTTTGCCCTGTTTCTGATCTGAATACACGCAGCATGACGTATCTGTGCAACTCTGCGAGGGAACACTGATTGTTTTAAGTAAATGTATTTAACCTGGGAAACTCACACGTCTGCTAAACTTTGTAGTTTTTTTTTTGAAGATTTTTTGTTTGTTTGTTTGTTTTGGATATTATTTAATTGGCTGAACTCATAAGATGTACAAAACACAAGAAATGTAAAAAAAAAAAAAAGGAAAAAAAAAGGAAGAAATAAGAAAAAGCACTTTCTTCATTTCCGGCTTAGACTGACTCTTGCCTGACATGAATACAGTGAGAGATAACTGCAATATAAACTGTTTTTACTTGCTTTTTCAATCAAATGCATTTTCTGCCAAAAACATTTTGTTTTTCTAAGGTATTTCTATTTGCTGGCTGTTGTATTAGTCCAGGGAGACAATCCAGGGTTTAGGAAACCCATGATTATTTCTATAAATGCATGTGTGACTCATTCAATTATTATTCAGTTTGAATTCAAATCTTCATATAGAATACACATATTTAAACATATTAATGACCTTATTTGCAGTATTTAGGTCCAGTGATTTCTCTATTAATTTTTTAAATTTTACAGTCAGGATTAATTTTAATGTGTACTGCTATACCAAACTGAGTAACCATATAAATAGCCACGGTATTTGAAAGAGTGTGAATAGATCTATTGCATGTACAGTGCAGCGCGTTTGTGGGACTGTATTCTCAGCTGTATTCACTGTATGGATCTGTGCCACCAGGGGGAGCACTTCCTCAATGTATATAAAATACAGTTTTGTTTAGATATTGTTTTATTTGATCAATAAATCTCTTTTATATAATGAATATGCTTTTGTGTGTATGCACTCACAGCTGGTAGCTCCCAGCTGCATTATAAATACCTCCAGATCATGACTTTTTTTTCAGTTTTACTTTTTTTTCTATGCAAACTGAATCATGAACCACAACATTTTCACAACATAAACATAAAAAAACCACCTGTCAATCTGGGATACTATTCACAAAAGGGACCAAGAACTTTTAAAGAAAGAAAGAAATAAAACCAGAGACATGGAAATTGTTTATCATGTCCACGTTCACTTTTGGGGACATCCTGGAGTGGTCTGGTCTATAGGCTTTTCATGGTTTGGGCTAGCTCCCTTATTTCCAGTGAAGGGAAATCTTAATGCAATGACAGCCTAGATTATTCTCTGTTTCCAACTTTGTTGGCAACAGTTTAGGGAAGGCCCTTTCCTGTTTCAGCATGACAATGGCCCCGGGCACACAGCCAGGTCCATATAGAAATGGTTCTGTTGAGATCAGAAGAACTTGACTGGCCTGCACACAGCCCTGAACTTAACCAGATCCAACACATTTGGGATGAACTGGAAAGCCAACTGAGAGCCAGGCCTAATTGCCCAATCAGTGCCCAACCTCACTAATTCACTTCTGGCTGAATGGAAACAAATCCCTGCAGCAATGCTCCAACCTCTAGTATAAAGCCTTCCTAGAAGAGTGGGGGTTGTTATAGCAGCAAATGGTGGACCATATTAATGCCCACAAGTGTTCAATGAAATGTTGAATGTCAGGTGTCCACATACTTTTGGCCATGTAGTGTATTAGTCATCTTATATTTGTCCCCTTGCTTTGCTGGAATGTTGCTGGCAGCCTGTTTTCACCAATGGCTGATATTTGGTGAAACTGATCCAGGGTCAGTATAGGGTAACAGCACACCCTTCTGCAGTCAGGGTGCTAGTGGTGAAAGGGCTATCATAGGACAGTGAGTAATCCAACAGTGGTAAAAAAAAAAAAAAGCCTTATCAGCTGACCTGTGTGGGATTGGATACAAAACAGGAGTGTCCCAAGATCTTCTGAAGGAACATGGCATTACTGGAAAAACATCCAAATGAGACACGTGATTCGTGGAAAAAAAAAACAACAACACAGGCCTGGCTTGCTCAATCAAGAGTCTGCTGTTTATGTGACTACATGATTCTAAATGGCTCAGCCTGGGGTCAATCAATTCCCCCACTCACACACTCTACAACAGTGGTGTCAAACTCGTTGCCATGGAGGGCCGTGTGTATGCAGGTTTTCATTCCAGCCTCAGATCTTGATTATATAATTAGTTAAATTATTTGCTGAATTAGGGATGCAGGTTTGTGCACAATGGTGACCCGACGTCTATGGTGACCCGCATTGTCTAAATAAAAATTTTCTTATATTCTGTGCTTCAATGCAGTTAAACGCATATGGCTGAATGAGTAATTGGACTCAATTAAGGCAGCATTAATTGGTTGGAATGAAAACCTGCATACACACGGCCCTCCATGGCAACGAGTTTGACACCACTGCTCTACAACAATGAACTGCTGGTTTCCTCTCTACGTCGCACATGTGTAATTCCTGGCTTCAGTGTTCCTCCTGATAATTGCAGTCAATTACTAAAAGTAATAAACAAATAATTAATGTATGGGATCTCAAAATGAAGACGCACAGGGAAGAATTGGCCGCAGGTTTCCTGCGAATTCCTTTCAATTACCTGCTAATTTGGGCCCTGGAAATGGGACGATTAAATCACCTACTGGGTAAGTGGTAACTAAGCCCATGTGCAAACAGGGACTTATATTAGGCATGAAAAAAAACCTCAATCAAAGGAAAACAAACTGTGTTGGTCTGGTTGGAAAAAGGTGATCTTGCAGCCCCAAAAAAACAATTCCATCACTCAACAATGTAGCATTCATGATAGCTTCCATGGAGGCCAGGTGGGAAAAGCTGCAATGATCCCTGAAGAGTCCATATAAATTTCAGCCTCCACACCGCAGGCAGTGGAAGGCACTGATGCACTTGCTTGATTGACAGCAGGTGGACCTTGGGCTGGCTGTGGTGGGTCTGAGTCTTCAGATTCACCATTTAAAAGACTGGAGAAATAAGACAGCAGAGTCTTCTGTCTCTGGAGGTAATGTAAGCGTGCGGACAGTTCATTGATTCTGTATGAACAAACACGCATTCGCAAAAATGAATAAATCGATAGATGCAGTGGGGCCGTCCCAAGACAATATGGTACTCGGGTATATATCCAGTTATGTAAATATGCTCAGATAGATGATTAGCTATCTTTAGTGTTACCTTTATGGTTGTTTGTTTAGCTTGTACATGGACCTTCCTTATTTTTGAAAGGGCTGCAGTTTTCCCATTATAATTTTTGATTTTCTAACTTTTCACAGGTAAATGTCAAAACATCCTTTCATTAATTTAATTGATAAGTAAGATGTGTAAATGCCTGGTTTATACTACTTATGTGCTTATCTTTCCCTTGGAAGTAATCTGTGTGACTGAAACACATATGAATAAGCTGGCTACTGACCATAAAGATATTTACTGTAATGTATTCGTAGAACATTGTACTTATTACAATGTCTCCATCATGGATGGAATTTAAAATTCATCATTACGTTAATATCTAACTGATCTCACCCAATGTGGAAAAACTCGTTTGCTGGCCAAGGCTGTATCAGGGTCAGTTCTGTTTGATCTATTCAATTTGCACATGACAACCATGCGTTAGGAATCGACCACACATTACACAGAGAACAAGGAATTCTAATCCCTTTTCTTTCATGACCCAGAGGCAGACTTTCAGTCGCCAAGTACAAGCGCAATGTTTTTTTCACCCCTATACATAGTAAACACAGGAGCATAGTATTACAGTTGGGACAATGCCCAACGGATAACCGACACACAGAGTTATGATTCGGTGCTTTTCTTCAGCGAGCCCAGCGCTGCATGGAACCAGGCTTTGATCCAAGGCCCCAGCGATAAGGGGTGAGGTGGGTTCAGGACATCATATTGATGGGAATCGGTGTGACAACATGTCAGGTCGGCCAGAACCGCTTTCGAGGAGCGAGGGGGGGGTCACTCCGGAACGAGTCCAGCTTATCAGCGATTGAGCCATAATCCAGCAATAAAGAGGCGGGGCGATTGTACATTTGAGAACAAGAACGCTTCACAAACATAACATTCGTCTAGACCAGTGGTCACCAACCCTGCTCCTGGAGAGCTACAGGGTCTGCTGGTTTTTTGTTTTTCGCCTTAAAATCAGCACCCAATTGAGGCCCAAGACACCAGGTGAGTTGAGTTGACTGTGTAATCAACTGCTCTAATTGATTCATGAAGTGCAGAGTCACTATGAAAACCAACAGGCCCTGTAGCTCTCCAGGACCAGGGTTGGAGACCACTGATCTAGACTGTCTAGATTGGGTGGGGGCTTCATTCCTGGGGAAGGGGCTTGTGCATATGCAGTCTTTGTTTAAACTAATTTCCCATGTCAAATAACTAATATATCAATGCCAATTCACTTCCACATAAGTGTGATATAGAGACACAAGAACAGTCTTGAACAGTCACTCATGAAACCTATCAAAACAATGTAGCTAAAATGGCAGCATTGGCACCATAAGTAAGTGGGCTTATGAAATCAGCAAAAGTTGCCAGATATGGCCCAATTTTCCAATTTGCTCGATGCATCTCATCTCTCTGTGAGATGTAGTGAAATGTCCAACAGGTTTTGCGATCACTATAATGAACATCATTTGTGGGTGCTGTTAAGATTATGAATGGCAGCAGATTCTAACTCGCCATCACTATTCAACTAATAACCTCTCACGGAACCAGGGAGCCCCCAAAATCGCAGGTAGCCACCCTCCGGGGATTAGGGGACCCTGGGGACCCGTGACCCTCACCGGGACCAGGGTGGAGCAGTCCGGGTTTTGCAGTGGACGCCGTCATGCCTCCATCTTTTTCTCCACCTGCAGAAGCCCCCTTCCCCATCCCCAAAATGGCAGCTGGAAGCAGCGACTCTGGCGGGAGACAGGTAGAGTTCCTTAGAGACCCTGGCTCAAACGAGCATTCAAGTATTACGTCCCTTTACACACCAGCAAAAAAAAAGAAAATAACTCTTTCACCAGTTTTCAGAAGAATATTATACTTCAAATGACTATACATTTTGCTAATGCTAATGTTTTGTAAAAAAAAAAAAGTCATTAGTGATCTGCAGGAGTGTATAATTATTTATTTATTATTGTTGTTATTATTATTTTACCACCATCTGAAGAGCTGAAGTATTTCAAATGTGCATTTGGTCCAGGTTTGGTACTTGGAGACCATAGAGGAGTTGGAGGAGTCGGAGTCGGAGTCGGAGGCGGAGCTGGAGGACTCGGTCTTGCTGGGCGTGCGCAGGCGCGGTCGAGTCTCCCTGGTGAAGCAGAGCACGCCGGCCCACACCGAGGAGTCCTGCTTCACCGCGAGCTGCAGCGGCGACTCCTCCCTCGCCTCCGGGCCGCTGAGGGCCCGCCGGTCCCGAGGCCCGCCGCACAGGCTCCTGCCCTCCCTTCAGGAGGCGGATGATGCGCCTGGTGGCCCTGACCAATCACTACTGCCCGGCTCTCCTTCCTACCCGCTGGCTGAAGTTCAGTCCGAGCGCTCCCTGAGGCCCAGAGGACCAGGGACTGCGGTGATGTCACCAGGGGACAGCTCCCCTCCCAGAGAAGACACCGACGCAGAAAGCAAGGACGAGGACTGGGTAGAGGTACGAAACAATGACATCTTCCCCTCAAACTAAGCCACTAAACTGTCTTCATATCTATGTTTCGTGTTTAACCTAAAAAATCTAGATGTTTCATATTCAACATGCATCCACTGTCAGCCAAACTACATATATAACAGTATATATTGCATATAAAATACATATTTACATGTACAAATGTAATAATTTTGTCAAATAATGCTTGGAAATATTTACAACAACAAATTTAAGGTAGGCATTTAAGGTTTATTATTCAACTTGCAATCAGTGAATGAGCATGATTCTTTAATTTGTCACCAGTCTGTGAAAAATGTGCCATCAGGTGTAGCTAAGATGATTAATTATAACGGGAAACTCGGATCATATCCACATCCAACTTGGTGACTGGTTCTGCGATGTTTGTGATTTGAAAGCCAACAGCAAGCAAAATGAAGAGAAACAAAAGACCAAACAGAAGGCTTTCTATGAGATCTGAGGACGGCGAGGCACCTGTCGCACCCCCAAAAAAGAAACGACTCAGAAAAAAGGACACAAGAAAAAAGGACACAATTGTAAGTATTAGAGGAGCCAACACCTCAAATGATGTATATTGGAACTGCTGCCATTGGTTATCTGCTCATGCAGAAAGCCTCTGAAAGGCAGTTCCTCCAGAGCAGTGATCTTCATTCCCGGTCCCGCTGCCCCTGAAAGGCAGTTCCTCCAGAGCAGTGATCTTCATTCCCAGTCCCGCTGCCCCTGAAAGGCAGTTCCTCCAGAGCAGTGATCTTCATTCCCGGTCCCGCTGCCCCTGAAAGGCAGTTCCTCCAGAGCAGTGATCTTCATTCCCGGTCCCGCTGCCCCTGAAAGGCAGTTCCTCCAGAGCAGTGATCTTCATTCCCAGTCCCGCTGCCCCTGAAAGGCAGTTCCTCCAGAGCAGTGATCTTCATTCCCGGTCCCGCTGCCCCTGAAAGGCAGTTCCTCCAGAGCAGTGATCTTCATTCCCGGTCCCGCTGCCCCTGAAAGGCAGTTCCTCCAGAGCAGTGATCTTCATTCCCGGTCCCGCTGCCCCTGAAAGGCAGTTCCTCCAGAGCAGTGATCTTCATTCCTGGTCCCGACAAGCCACAGGGTCTGCTGGTGTTTGGCGTTGCTTGGCACTTTTACACAGTTAACTCGCCTCACCTGGTTCCTTGGGTCTGAAGTGTCTGCTGATATTAAGACGAAAACAAAAACCAGCCGACCCTGCAGCTCTCCAGTACCAGGAATAAAGATCACAGCTCTAGACTTAACCCGTAACCAGGAAATAACTGAGAGCCCCCCAGAATAATGTATTTGAAGATTTCTAATATTTATTATCCACAAAGGTGACTTTAAAACGTGAAAATAATGCACTTGTGATAGAAAACTCACTGTTATGTGCTTTCTGTAAATTTGAGAGGTGTTCTTTTCTAGTCATCTGGTTGATTAAATGTTGGAAAGGACAGGACAGTGTACCACCCCACCCCACCCCACCCCACCCAGGGCCCCGGAAGCCAAATTTCACCTGTTAGAGAACCAAACGTTCCACACACTGTAGCATAAACAGCAGAATGAGATCAATCAAGAGCTCAGACCCACAAATGAGAAGCGTTATAACGTGTGTGTGTGTGTGTGTGCGTGTGCGTGTGCGCGTGTGTGCGCGTGCATGCACAACGAAGGCTGGGACGGAAGCTGGGCCGCAGCCGCCCGGTTTGACGTCCTCTCCAGCGTACGTTCCCGTTGCTCCTCCCCTCACAGACGCCGCCTGCTGTCCCGGAATGGCTGGCCCAGCTGATGCACAGCATAGAGGAGGCCGCTCACCACGAGCTGGCGGTGGAGTAGCCTTCTCGGGCTGCCGAACGCGGGGCACGAGGCGGCGGCGTGGGCGCGCGTGGGCGGCGGCGTGGGCGGCGTGACCCGGGCTCGGAGATCGAGCGTGTTTGCGCCCGGGTGCGTAAACACGCTCCGGCGGGAACGTTGAGTAACGCGCCGACTCATCGTGACGTGACTTTTTAAAATGGCAGGCGGGCAGCGCCTCGGGCCTGCTTCCTCGCCGGGCCCTCCCTCCGACGGGGGCCTCTCGGCCTCTTGTTTTCGAAGCGACCCGACCTTGGATGACCAAGTTTCCCTTTGATCTTGTGCAACTTTAACCCATTCCGACAAAGGTGGCGCGGTGTTAATGATTTGCCAGCGGCAATCGCGGCCGCAAAATATTTGTGTTCTTTCTCGGGCCGTCCAGTTTCCTCCTCCGCTCCCCTGCTTTCAGTGTTGTTCATATCCTGCGTTATGCATTCCTAGTATTCCTGAATATTTTTAATAGTGCAAAAAAGCCAATGCAGGTGCCCATATGACACACACTGCTTTGTCTGCACATATAAAAGGTAATCATTACATTACATTGATTTAGCAGACTCTCTAACGCAGAATGACTTATGTACGGTAGAACATTCACTGGGTTTATATGAGAGGCAAATAAAAATTCAGTTGAAAGAGGTTCCATTTTCAATTGATTCAATTACAAACTGACAGGTGAAATCAGCAGGGTCCCATTTTCTGAGTGTGTGGAGACCTATAACCACCTGAGTAAAATTAATGGGGTTTAACTGACAGCAAATGAGAAAACCTGCAACGTGTTAAAATAAGTTTAACCACACAATTATGGTAGAACTTAAACACATTTTCAACAACCTTAATTGATCAAGATAAAAAGGGACCAGGCCTGAGAGAGACTGACATACAGTACAAGAGACAGGAGAATCTAGAAAATGCTTGACTTCTATCCCTCCCCCCAAATCCAGAATCTGAAGTTCTTAGGTGTGTGCTACCTGAATTCAAATTGAAGCAATTAATTGATGGGAAATTACAATCACCTGTTGTTCCACGTGTCAATCAGCTGGAAGGCCACTCTAAAATGCTCCTGTCAGATCTCTAGGGCCATGAGTGAATGCCAACGGTCACTGCCTCTAAAACACATCAATTAATTATGTTAATTAACATCAAAGGCACATGAAGTAGTAAAAGCTATCAAAAAGCCATCACAGACAGTGGCACAGATGCTGTGATTCCCATCCTAAGTACCACACAGATGAACACACGGGCCTATTCTCAGAGAGAGAGGTCACTCCAGGTTACGGGTCCTCAGTGAGATTGCCTATCTTCAGTTCAAGTCCCATAGTCTCCGTGCTCAGTAAAACTCTTCCTTTCCCATTGCCCCGGTCTGTAGATTCCTGTTCTGAACACAACACAACTGTTGCACTTGAGCAAAAAAGGCACAAAACCTCTACAACTACCCCAGTAAACATCCAGCTGTGCTCACTCAAAAAATGTTGCCTTCTGAATGCTGAGACCCTCCAGGACTAGCGTTTGACTGATCAACCATCTCATTGACTTATCAATGAAAAAACATGTGAGAACCGAACGTCTCATTTATTTGTGTTAAACTAATATAATATTTTACGTAAATTGAAATGTACGCACAATTGGTCTGTAATTGAGAAAGAGAGAGAGAGAGAGAATGAATGGCAATGAGGTTCTCTTCACGGCCTTGTTTGCTCTAGATAAAAGTGTGTCTAAATACTACACCTGGACATGGGCAATTTCAATATAGTAACCTTTGCAAACAAGCATTAAGGCAATATGATGATCCCGTGGAATTTAAATTGCCTGACCCGTTATCAGTTTTTACATAATGTCCTACGTTCAGACACGTGCCCGTTATGCACCGCCACTCGAGTACAGTAGACCAATAAAGCTATGTAAACAACTAAGAGGATACATGTTCAAATATACACGTAAAAAATTCAATGAATGCATTCAATCGACTTGTATTTCAATATCACGTTAAGCTTCAGTTCTCTAATGCAACTAATAAGTACTTTATTTTGAAAACAAAAAACAAAACAACAATCAGTTTTTCTTGCACTACTGCCACGAGGCACAGTAGGGACTGATCAATGTTATGTTTTCCCCCTACCAAACGACCTGTGCAGGCACGGTTTGTCCTAAGGCAAATATTTACGTTTGAACTGGTCTACGCAAACAAATCGGAGGATGTCTAATCCTTGCACCTGTTTAATAAATAATTAATATCACAGGCTAATGGGTCAAATATTAACGTTTCTGGAGGCCATGGTACTGTATAAATACAGCGTCGCGCCAAAAAGAAGTTCATCTTCAGAAAAACATCAACTTTGACGATACATCTGCGTTTTAAAAAAAAAAATCTAAAAAAATCTACCCCACGTTTTGTAATGAGTGGATTATCTCTGCGGCACTTGTGGGTGGAGATAGTATTTACAGCCAGTCTATCTCTAGCTCCAGCGCTGGCCTCGCCGATTTTAGGCGCCGAGCCGATTCGCTGCGCGCCCTGCACCCCGGAGAAGTTGCTTGAATGTCCGGCTGTTGCGCCGGATTGCGAGGAGGCCCTGCGAGAGCCCGGCTGCGGATGCTGCCTTACCTGCGCTTTGAAGAAAGGACAGTCCTGCGGAGTTTACACCGCGCCTTGCGCTTCAGGGCTACGCTGCTCTCCACGACCGGAGGACCCTCGGCCCCTTCATTCGCTTACGAGGGGGCATGCCGCCTGTACTGAATCTGAACAAAGCGAATCTCCTCAAAATCCAGGTAACCACTTCAGATTTTAATTTTTAATTAAATAAAAAAATAAAAAAATAAAATACAGTTACAGTAAACTGTGGGAAGGTTTTACAAACACGAGATTATTCTAACAGCAGTAATTAGACCGACACAGCCACGCGGCGCAAACATCAAAGATCAACTGTAGTGGCTTTAATAAGCGCACGTGTAATGTATACAGTTCTACTGTTGCCATGTAATGTCAGTTCAAATTTAATATTTAATAATATATTTCCCCGTTAACAAAAAAATTTTTCCCCTCAGAAAACGGTGATGCGAACGCAGACGGCTCCGCATACCACTTACTGGGACTCAAACCGTATGATCCGAAGGACATTTGGGAGGCTCAGGAAAGCCTGAAAGCAAAGATCAACGCCATCCGGAAAAAACTTGTGGAGCAGGTAGGGACCCATATTACTGACAGGTATTGCAGGTACTATGCCCTTTGTCACCATTTCTTGCAAAAATGAAGAAATTGGTGCGTTACCAGTATTTCTTTTGGACCATAAGAGGGAGCTCCTGCTCCACCAAACTACTATAAAAACTCTGTTTATCATTCTGTCATAAATGATAACAGTGTATTAGAATTGGCCCGTTCGTAAATCTCATTTTGTGAATCAATATGCAGAAATGAAACGTAGATGAAAGCAAAAAGTTGAATCAAGTTATATGCGTATAGGCTTAACAGTAGAATTGGGTATGCTCCTGCTCCACCAAACTACTCCCTGTGTTATGTAGTTGTTCCAATGACCATGATATGCACTTTTGTACGTCGCTTTGGATAAAAAGCGTCTACCAAATAAATGTAATGTAAATGGATGTGAGCGGACGATTATTTCGATACTAGCCTCAATTTATACAAACCAATGAAATGCATGCAGGATTAGATAAAATAAGTAATGGTATTCTGTCACGCAACTACTTAATCTAGATCTGAGTCTGAGGAAACCAAGACCTCTTGTTAAAACCAAAAGTTCAGTTAAAATGGTTAAGAATTTCTTAGAAATTGTTGATGTTATATATTTTGTGAATTGCTTAATGCGTGCTCTCTTTATCAACTGCGCCACAGGGCCCTTGTCACGTGGAGTTACAACAAGCCCTGGAGAGGATCGCCACGTCCCAGCAGACGTTAGGAGACAAGTTCACCACTTTCTACCTTCCCAACTGCGACAAGCACGGCTTCTACAAATCGAAGCAGGTTCGCCCCGTTTAAACGGAGCTCTTCCCTTTACGTTTTAAAAATAACATGCCACTTATATCCACAAACACACATTTTTTTCTCTCTCTCTTTCTCTCTAATCTGCAGTGTGAAACATCTTTGGCGGGAGAGCCGGGGAGGTGTTGGTGCGTGTCCTCCTGGAATGGGAAAATGATCCCGGGTTCCACCGACCTTCTCGCGGACTCTGGCTGCCAGCAGGAGCTGACTCACTAGCGCCCTCTCATGGGGCTACACCTGTTAACACTCAAACTTTCCTTATTTATTGAAAACGGTACGTCTATTTATTTAATACTCTTCACACCACTGGTACACTGATTCTCGAGAAAAGTGACAAAAGATCACTTTCTGAGTATAAATGAATTTCAGTTTATTTACATCGCATATACTTATTTATTTCACATATTTATGGATATTGTGTTTGGTAATTGTCATTTTTAAAAACAAGTTTTCTTGCCAATGAGGTCAGTGATGGCCTTCTCTCATAACAATTTTGACCAAAAATGCTGAAATAAATTACTTCTTTCCATTCATGAAAAGCTTATTCAAAAGCTAGAGCTGTGAAATTCATTTTTGTTTTGGCACTGCAGAAATATGTAATAGATCAGATATGACTTTTGAATGGGTATTCACATTATCTACCTCTGTTATAGAATGTAGTTAATTTTTCTGACCTTTGTGTTTTATGAAGTCTTGTCTTCAGATTTAATTGCTTTTTTCTAAATAAAAACAACTGCTGCTACTATTTTGTGTTCTAAATGAACATCTTAACCATTTCTTTGTATGTTTTTTGTAAATATGGCTTTCAAAATATCTTTAATAAATCATCTAATCTAAGTGGAATTGTGGCTATAGTTCTGTGTTAAAAGCTATATATATGATCAGACAGTAGTATGGCCATCTATTGATCAGAAAATTTATTTTGTGAAATTTCATTTTATTTCTCTCTCTTTCTCTCTCTCTCTATTCAAGTCCTTAGAGTGAACAGATTAGAGGCAAACAAATGTTGGCATACATGTTTTTCTGTATATATTTTATTAAAAAGAGACATTAAATACAATCAATGTAACAAAAAAAAATAAAATAACAGTTCTGGGATGCCCCTAACAAGGTCAACTGGCTCTGACCGTCACATGGCCTGTCACATGGTCAGGACACACAGGCCCCAGGTGATGGGAGAAAGAGGTTCATGAAGTGTAATGGGTGGAGCTATAATGAGCTGTCAATCAATGACTTGTCTGAACCAATCAAAATACTGTGCTCTCTGCAGAAACTCAATGGTTGGTTTAAATCGGTGTGCAATTGCTACGGTAGGCCCACCCATGATTCATTTACTTATTTTTTTGTTAGTTTTATGTACCCTCATTGTCCTTTCACCACGTATCACTCAACAAAATGGCAAACACTTGCATTATTAAATCCATTATAGTGATTATAGTCCCAAAATCATGCATTGTTTTATCAGTGCAATGAAGTTGCCAATGACTCACAGTATAGTACAGTCTGATTTAACACATTATCAGTCAGCTTACAATTCATTTAAAGCTTATTTAATTTGCACAGGCAGCTGTTAAAGCCAAAAAGACAATACAAAATAACAGAAACAACATTTACCAAGCAAAATAAGGGTTAACTACTGTATTTTGAAGTTCCCCATCCAAAGCACAAACAATCATATTCACAGCAAGCATAGAATAATGCTAGACTGCAATGCTATTGAGAAAGCACCAGAGTGGCATGTTTAAATTTCAAGTCATTCCCAAAGAAGGCAGTTAACGTAGACTGAACCAGGACTGGCTATGGCAAATGCATGCTTCCACAGGCTATAATATGCAGCCAATAAGGCACTTGTTTGTTAACATTCATACTTTCAAGAAGGTAAGCAAAGAAAAAGAGACAAAGTATACCACGCATTTTCCAGCCCCAGTTGAATTCTCACTCAAGTATCTGGGAAAACATCTGGTTGTATGAAATACCACGTATGACCGTGGAGAGACAGTCTGTGGACATTAACAAGAAGTGGTGATAGACAGGTTTGATTGGTCAAGAACTGGTGGGGTCAGTATCTTGCTGACCCGATCCCAAAATGGTAGTGACACCGGCGACAATGGGAGATCTCACTCTGAGGCTCTCACATTATATCTCTCTCTCTCTCTCTCTGCCTGCCTCTCTCCCCCCATTCTCTCACTGTCTTTCTCAGCTTATTTGTCTGTTAAACCGTTTCTCTGTAGCCACCGCTAACACAGAAGGGCCGGTATGCGACCCCTGCAGTAAGGCAGGTCCGAGCGCTTCGCTGCGGATACGCCGCCCGTTGTTCTCTTTTCAAAGCGCTCTCTCTCTCGCCCTGGCGCGTGGCCGACGGAGGGAGTGGCCTCGCATGACGGACAGCTGGCCCGAGCGGACGTGTGCGAGGGCGGCCAGCGGAGGCACGCGGGCGCGTGCGTGTCAGCTGATCCCGCGCGCTCAGCGCCAAGAAGCGCTGAGGCAGCTTAGCGGAAATGTCATCGGTCATCCCCTTCCCATGAGCCTCTGCCACGGACCCTGAGAATAGCTGGGGCGAAAAGCCAGTGAAAACAAGCCGAGTCTGAGTGGCACGGATTCTTCCCGCGCAGCCCCACATATCGGCACGTCACTGGGTCACAGCACGAACGTATCTCCTTCATGTATTTCAACACTGTGTTCAGACACACGCACACACGTGTGCACACACACACACACACACACGCGCACGCACACACACACACATACACACACACACGCGCCCGCACACACGCGCGCGCACACACACACACACGTGTGCACACACACGCACGCACACACACACACACACACACACACACACGAGCACACACACGAACAGTGCAGAGGGAAGCACATCCGTGACGATGCCTCTTTCTCAGAGCTCCATGTCGGACACTTGTTCGCATTAGGGCTGACGGTCCCCTCCTCCCTCAACAGAAGTCTTGATCCCCCCTCCCTTTCTCTAAAGGATAGTCTCGATAGTCTACGGCCTCTCCGTGACCATGACTCGCGCGACGAAGCCGCGGACCGCTGCGCCACAGCTCCTCCTCTTCTGGCGAGAGGCGCGACTCGTTCGTGGGGGGGGGGGGGGTAAGGGGGGCGAATAGTTCCCAGCAAGCCCAGCTCCGGGAGCCAATCACAGCTCGCCACCCTGGCTCTGCTGGAGAGGGGCTGAGCGGGGGGGGCGGGGGGGGGAGGGGGGTGGTGTTGGGGGAGGGCAGGTGAGGTCACGTTCCGCAGGGGCGCAGTGGTCTTCCTCTGAGCTTCCGCACGCATCCAGCAGGGCCTTCCTGGGCCCCGCCTCACAGTGGCCCCGCCCCCTGCCACTCACTGGTTCTCGGAGTTGTAGCACTGGGCGTCGCCCCTCTCTGTGCCCTCGACGCCCGGCAGGGGCTGCCCGTACTTGTCCACGCACCAGCAGAACCCCCTCTGTCTCCCTTTGGATGGACGGCACTGGACGGAGAGGGAGAGAGACAGGGATAGGAACATATAACATATCGGTCAACATTTCCATAACATTGTTTTCCTGTTTCACTGGCATCAATCAAATAAAAAAGCAAAAGGCTGCCACAAGTACTGCCGTGAGAATATACACATGCAGCTGTTTTCAGTTAGCAGTGGATGTGATTGGACTGCTGGTGTGCCACTGAGTATTACTGTAGTCCAGTTCAGCACCATGGACAGTTCTTATTAGTCAGGTACTGTATCCTTCATAACATCTGGGACAGTGTCAATCCAGAAAAATAACAACGGAAATAAATCCTGCACCTTATGCCTGTTGACATTACTGTGTAATGTCAACAGGCAAAGTTACAGCTTAGCATACAATTCCATCACATGTCCTAACATATAACTCTTACTGAAGCACCATCTGGCAATAGCCATTCACTTAACCCTACCGTTAAGTGAAGGAGTCTTGCTAGTTAATGGCACGTCTGGGCCAGTGTTTGCTGTAGGAAACACGCCCTTACAGGACGGTGCGGTTCAGTGCTTGTGATCGGCGCCGGTTGCGATGCTAGCGCCTTTGGTGCCGACCCATTTTTTGGAGGAACGGAGGAGCCCGGTTTCTCCCTTACCTGCTTTTTCTTGTAGAATCCTTTCTTGTCGCAGTTTGGAATGTGGAGTCCCTGCGGGTTTATGATGTCTGTGAGCTTAAGGCTGTTCAGTACACTCTCCATCTCTCTCCTGCACGGACCCTTCAAAGTGAAAACAGAAACAAAATGAAAATGGGCAGCTCAATCAAGTCAGGCCCGAAGGCCAAGGCTAGACTATCCAAGAGTCCGTTTCCAGCTTTAAAATAAATCACATGCCGTGTGCTGCCAATTATCAGTACAACCCAATCAGTATTTTGTGGTTGCAAATCAGGCCTTCAGATTGGCTCACAGCAAACAGTCAGTGGTTGACAGCACATGGCAGCTCCTTCCATTTGTACAACAACCTCAAACACCAGACCCGGTGGGTCACAGTGACTTCCAGTTGTACTGCCCATCCAAGCATGCACTGAGCAAAAGGCAAGAATACAACCTAGACAGGTCGCCAGTCCGTCACAGGGCACACACTCATACCTAGGGCCAATATAGATCTTCCAATTAATCTAGCCTGCATGGCTGACTGACTGTGGGAGGAAACTGGAGTACCCAGAGAAAGCCCACACAGACACGGGGAGAACATGCAAACGAAAGGCCTCGGCTAGGAATTGAACCACGGTGAGGCAACAGTGCTACCCACCGCACGACTGCTGCCCTCTGGATGTGCATGAACCCTAGCAGCTAAGGACTTCCATGAAATAGGGCTGCTGGGCCAGGCCAAGGTACTCACATTCTCCGTCTCCTGCTTGGACCCACAGGAGAAGTTCTGCCCGTCCGCGCCGACGGCGCCGGCGAGCGGCTTGACTTTGGAGCGCTGCGACTTGTTGTCCTCGGCGTTCTTGATGACCTCCGCCTTCGGGTGGGGCAAAACGGCCCTGAGACCCGTCAGCCCACACCGGCCGTCTTTGGTGTCGGCGCCTTTGGAACTTCCGTCTTCTTCCGTGGTGTTATCTGCCCAAACCAGGCGGTAGAGAAGAATGTCGTGATCATACGTTCAAATCAGAAGGGTAACGATAAATCTAACTCTAAAGATATTATCGACCAGATACTTGACAACAGAGATGCTGAAGTCTTGGAGAGTCTGAAAGGCCCTGTTTTCATTTTTGCCTTCTTCCTCACTGTACCATTACATTTGTTTATTTATAATAATTTTACCAAATGTATAGCCTTAGGGATTTAAAGGTACAAAGATATGGTCTGCTAATGTCCATGACAAGAACCAAGCAGCAATCGGTGAGCATTTATAGACCCCAAAAAAACTGGTTATAACTTCTTGGTTTGGTTATGTTGTAATACCCTTTAAAAAAATTAAAAAGCATTAATTGCACAATAGGGGGCGCTATGCTGGGAGGTGACTACTTCCTCCTCCTGCCCTGTTGCTCAGTGCAACAAATCCAAGATTTGGATTTGGATTCAAAAGTCACCCTGCCAACAAAAAGAAGAAAAACTGCAACATAAATGCAGCAAGCTACCCCATCCCCCCATCCACCACAACCAGGGCACAGAGTCTTTCCAAGTTCAGTGACAGAGCTGAAGGCTGTTATTTATAGATCACTGACAAATGTTCTTGACAAATCATTAAATCCAGGGAATGCTGGTCGCCTGACTGGAGTGGTATAAACACAGTATACAAAATCCAAGTATGGAGAAAAGCCAGTGGCTATTATCCATGTGGCATACAACCAACTCTAGAGTGTGTACTAGTTCATAACACTAAACACAAGAGCCTAAATTCCTACACTGATTTTTTTTTTTTTTTTCCCACTTGGACTGTGAATTGAATTTAGTTCATTGCAGACCAAAAAAAACATTTTTCAAACCAAAATAAAACTATACAGCATCAGGACTTTAAAACATTTTACACTGATTTAAAAAAAAACCCTACAAAATAGATAAATAGAAAAACATAGTTGGACATCAAGAGGAGTACAACGCTTCCTATGACACGTGCCGTCCTGCACGTGCTTCATGAGGGCTCCCTCTTAGTCCCGCTCCGAGGGCCACGTGGAAATTGTGTTCAATTCCGGAATGGATGTTCATCTTAAAGATTTAGACTTAGATCGTGGAGTGGGAACTACTGTGCATACTAACCATTGAACAGTAATAATTTAAACACCTTACAAAAGCGGTATGCTGCAATGTAAAAAAAAAAAAGCCTCCTTCAATAGCCCACAACAAAATGTGATTTAAAGTCTTAGCTACTCATGCGGCACCCAGGAAACGTTCATTCATGGACTTTGTGAGCATAGCTTATACTTCATTGAGTTTAAATTACCTCATTGTATACCTAAAGCTGAATCAATGACAAGGGGCTTGAAAAGTACACTATGCATGCACATTTTTTTCTGTGTAGTCCCTCCTGTTTAATACAGGCGTCTGATACGTGAATTACATACATACCCCTTTCAATGTTTCCCGACATAGGCACAATTATATTGCACATGCGTTCGGTGGAAAAGTAAGAATGCACGACAATCCACGACCTTTGAAGTTGGTGGAATCGAATTGCTGATTTTATTTATTTATTTATTTATTTATTTATTTATTTATTTATGCAGCTTTTACAGTTTGATTTTTATGGAGCGCGTTATGGTAAATAAAAAAGTACAGGTCCTATTTGAATAGTTTCTTATAATTATTGCGGCGAATGCTCCGTTGCACATAAAGATGTCTAGTGCGAAGTCATTACCGTCACGTTAAATAAGTATGTTTCGACAAAAAAAAGTGCAACGCTCTTATCGTGATACCACAGTAAAGCATCCACATGCACACCTATGCCTCAGCGAACCGCGGGAATCGCTGAACATTTCAGGTCATGTACCCGCGAGGGACTGCTGACTACCAAACTTTTAGTTATATTCAAAGCCTAAGTAAGTTAACAAAGTAGGCTAATACCATGTCGTTAGGTAGTTTGCTAATAGACAGTGGCGTAATTGATTAGCTACCTTCACCATGAGCAGGCACCGAAATCCCATTGCGATTTTCTGAGCAAATCCCTCGTCCCTCCAGCAAGGCTAGGAGTGGTCTCGTCTCCCCCGGCCGGGGCTGGCAGGTCAAACCGGAGCCGCATCTACTCGTGTAAATTCCACAGGACTGCCCCTTACTCAACGCGCAAGTCACACAGCAGCCGCAGCCGGGCTCGCGGAGCTTCTCGGCGCAATCTAAGGGCAAAGGCTTGCACTGGCTCACTGATGCAACATCGCAAGGCTCGCACCGTACCACCGGTCCGATTGCTTCGGCCAGCTGGGTGACCGACAGCAGCGCGATCAAACGAAGGAGCCGAAGACTGGACATCATTATGCAAGAAACCCGCTGGGCAATGCAGCCGTGCTAGTTGTCACGTACGTCAGAGTGGACCTTTTATAACTGAGTGTGAAGACTGCTCTTTTCAATCTGAACCGTCGTCTGCACTGGAACGCCTGTGTATATATAGCCAAAAAAAAAAAAAAAAAAAAAAAAACGCCTTGAAGTCACACCCCTCTGAATGACTAATACAAGCGCAATGCCAGGACTTATCAATAGTTTATATCTTCCAATATAGCTATTTTAAAATATTTGCAAATCTAAATCTCACTGATAAATGACTTGTACTACTGCAGTAAGCTCACATGTAATTGGCAACGACTTTTAGCACGGGTTATGTGTTGCAAGTTATGGATGCTATGGAATCCAAAGCAAAATGTCCTCATATCCTTTTAGGATATTTTCTTTCATTGAATTGTGTAACTGCTTTCAGCTAAATGTACACAACCAGGTATTCCAAAATGTATTTTTAAAACATAAATAATTATTCTTACGCGGGTATATAACAACATAACTTAAAAATATTCATGTTTTTTTTGGCATCTTGTAAAAAATAATGTTAATAAATGCGCATTCATATGCACTACTATAGCACAATCTGGTAGGGTATATGAACAGGATTTTAAAAATACATTATCCACGCTATCTAACGCTTTTGCGCAATGACGTTAGAAATTATATCCCTTGAACAGCCAAGCTTATTTTAATAAGCTACAAAGACATCGGTTATCATGTGATTAATAGCCTATTCCACGTGGCCCCAGTAGTAATTGCAGTCACAAACATAAGTGCATGTGCACTCATTTATATTTATTTTATACGAAGAGGTATAGTGGCTGTATTGGCATACGAACTATCCTCGCATGCTTTTAGCCACGTAGGCCTATGTGTTTAGTTCAGAGAATAAACTTTGGCTATAGTTTACATTTTGTTGAAATTTTCATCACTAAGTCACATTGTTGTTAACATACACAATGATAGCAACAGGTACATACAAAAAAGTATGCTAAATTAACAACTTGTTGTATATTTGCAAAAGCACACTTCCTGAGGCACATTTATGTCACATATAATGTCTAGCATATTATCATTTGCATACCTAAAATAAAGATTAACCCTCAAGTTAACAACTCAATAAAATTTTAGCCAAAATGAAGTCATGCAAACTGAGGTTATGAAAAAAAAAATGCCTCACGCACAGTTAAATGTTTAGTGTGTAAGCAACTCTTGAAGAGCAGGCCTCCAGGTCCCTCCCTACTGGAGTTTTAGAGTACTCTGTTAGAGTTGAGAAAACACTGGACATTTTACTATGTGTATTTCATATTATTAAAAAAAAAAAGTCTACACTTGTATATGCGTGGGCTTGATGTGGCTAAATGCACTTACAGTAAAGTGAAGTACACATGCAGTATAACAGGAGTGTCTGTATATATAGGTAAAACAATGTGTGTTGGTGTAGCAAATGAGGTTGAACACGCTCAAATTATACACATTCAGCATCCTGTACCTCTCACTTCTGCAAAACAAACATAAGTTGGACACCTGATAATATAATGTCATTACGCAGCAGAAACTGCTGGAATGGAAATTAGAAAATGAACCAATGAGTAAGGAAATACCAGGGGGACAGCAAGAGAATGTCTGGTGCTCTTTCCTTTTTTAATATAATTTTCTGTGGTGTTTCCTATTCAAACATATTCTGTGTCTGAGAAACACATGGAAACATTTTCCTTTATTGGCACAATATATTCTGTGGGAGACTATGCATTTTCAGAATAAATATATCCGCTGATTCAATCAGGCATAAGTCATTGGCAATTATTTATGGTAAGAATGCATATGCTTATTATCCAACTGACTCTGAACCAATTACTTGATTACAATGTTCCAGCTGTAAAATGATATTCTGACTGTTCTTTGTATAGGAGGGAAATAATGCAAGAAAAATACATATCTATTCATATATTTTTCATTGCTACAGTTTGAATTCAGATTCACAATGCAGCATCTGTCACTTATAGATTTTTGTCAACATGTTTTTGCAATGTTTTTTTCTGTTGACAGTAGTTGCAAAAACTAAGATGGGTAAGTGAGGATTCAGAGTGAATGAGTCAGTTCTGGAATTCAGAATGAATGACTGAGTCTGAATTCTGGAATCCAGGATGAGTCAATGAGTCTAAATTCTGGAATCCAGGATGAGTCAATGAGTCTAAATTCTGGAATCCAGGATGAGTCAATGAGTCAGAGTTTCCGGATTTGTGATGAATGAGTGAGCCATAATTCTGGAATCCAATATGACAACGTAAATCTTCAGTCTTGAGATTATGGATGAGCAGGTGAGTCTGAGTTCTGTGGTTCACGATGAGTGAGTGAATCAGAATTAAGGGGTTAGGGATTAGTGAGTGAGTCAGAGTTCTGGGATTCAGGATAAGTGAGTGAGTCAGAGTTCTGGAATTCAGGGTTAGCAAATGAAAGCTTGCAAGGTCAAGATAAGATCACCAGTTAAGTCACATGCTGAGTCTAGGATCAGGTCGAGTAGGATGAGGTATCCATCGCTGCAGCTCACGCACAAGCTTATCCCATAAAGAGTCCGCATGGAATCTGAAAATATCACGCCACCAATGACCCCTCTCCAGGAACTATGAACTTTACATTGCCTGGCCTATTATAAACTCTTGTGGGCTCAGTGGACCAACCTTTCTGTCCTCTGTCTTCTGTCCTGTCCTCTCTCTCTCTCTCTCTCTCTCTCTCTCACACACACACACACACACACACACACACACACACAGCCTGTGAAACACGGGCACGTGAAATACGAGCTCCACGGGTAACCCTCAGTATAGGATCACGTGTTGAAACTATGTGGGAAAGTGTTCTTGCCTTGTGCGTAAGGCCGCTGTCGTCATTGCTTCTGTAAGAGGATTTAGGGGACCTGAGATGATGATGCCGTCATTTGTGGGTGGGATACTGTGGACCATTAAACTGAAGGTTAAAAAAATATTTTTAGCCACAACGTCGTGCCATTGTGTTCTACAATACGTGGAACAAACCCCAGCAGTCCATCTGCGTTTTACTGTTAGGCTACCTATAATAGCCAGCGTGACTTTCATAAGCAGCACAGTGTGGACAGGTGAGCATGTTGGCTAATTACCCATCCATGGGGTCCAGAAACAGTCACGGGGTCAGTCATGTAGACATGTGGCTTTGTGCTGTTCTCATCTTCCACTGCTGCATTCCGGAACAATTCCATTCCAGCACCCTGTCTTCTTACAAGGCTAGGAATGCAATGTTTCAGCAGTGAAACATAAAATTAATCTCATGTTACCAAAACAAAATGTCATATTGCGATGGAAGGCCTTTACCTTCTGGACTACGCGGCGCAACTGTGTGTGTGTGCGCGCGCGTGTGTCCTTATATGTCTGGTTGAGTGAGCGCGTGGGTTGGTGGGGGTCGGAAACATTTGGGCAGCGCGGTGAAAACTTAAGGGGAAACATTCCTCACGTCTGCACGGAGATTCCCGAGTAATTACACCTGCACGATTCAGCCACAACATTCGCGAAACCCCGGCGGCCCAAAACCGTGAAAGGGAGACGAGTACCACAGGATGCGAGAAACAAAGCATAGCGCACGCAGCGACCGGCTGGTGCGCGCTCGAATTCTCTGGGCTGGCCGGTCTGGGGCAGACGGCGCGCAAGGGTATGCATCGCCCAAGTGGAATTTCAAACATTCGCTCCTTAGAATTGGAAAGAGCGCTGATTTTTTTTTTCTCTCTTCATTTTTTTGTTCAGGAAGTCTTTTAACTACCTGCACATTTTCTGGATGTCGGGGGAAAGAGATCGATACGGCTGGAATGTGGGCAGCACAGCGACTCACGGCGCGGCCGGTGGAATGCGCCCCCGTGGGACAGGCCGCTCGATAAAAGGGAGTGTCCAGAATGTTCTTTTTTTCATGTACACAGGATATTATCGTACATGCGTTTAATATACGCCGCAGTCCGAACAAAGACCGTCGACCTCGACGATCTGCGAAATTCCTGAACTGAGCACAGTTGCTGACTGGGAGGGTTTTCAAACTATGTGACACAATAAAGAAAAGCACGCAGACCCATTTCATTGAGGAACCTTGACAGTTTCTAATTTTATCAACACCACTGGGGGGGGGGGGGGGGGTTTAATAGCCCTGTCCAGCTCAGTAAGGCTTGCCAGTGGTAGTGTCAATCACGTGAACTGTCAAATGAGTATTAAGTTGCCATAACTCTTTACACTTCTTTCTTCTATGAATTCACCCTTATTTCTGCCAAATGGTAAATTATGTCATGCTACATACAATGAACAGACATGCATTAAAGAGAGAGAGAGAAGAAGAAAAAGAAAGATAGAAAGAACACTGAAAATATGATCTCATACTTTGAGGTCAGTGGCTAATGTGAGCTCGGATGTGAATGGAAGATCTCTTTGAAGATGTGGAGGAAGCTGAACATAAGCAAGTTGGGGAAGGAGAACAGAAAGTTCTAGATCAGTGACTCCCGTCCCTCCAACCGCAGTTTAAATCCCATAATTTTAACAAGCTATTAATTTTTCTTAATTAGGTGCTTTTCATGTTTAGAGGGATTATTTACCCTCTTAAGCCACATTATCTCAGAAACAGCTATGAATCCCCCTTCCCCCCGGACCACGAGTTTAGCCAAATCGGTTCAGAACCAGACATACCTCAGGTTAAATATATCTTCAGAAAATTTCCCCAGGAAGTGCCCAGCTGGAAAACGCAAGTCTTACCTAACGCGAGGTAGTGCATGCTACATTAGAATACTTATTTCCCACCTCAGAAAACGAGGACCGTCCTGGACAAAATATAGAAAGGACCCTTCTGCCCCATCTCCGGCCATATCACAGCAATGCATGCTGGGAGTGCAGTGGGCTGAACTCAAGGGTGATCATAAGGGTCAACTGTGAATGAGCCCATTATGCCCAGACACTCCCATCCTGAAACCTGAGACAGTCTTTCGACCGCCTGTTGAGCTTCACCACAATGGGACAAACCTGATTAAAATGCTGGGTGTCAGGCCAGTTGACTAATGTTAGGCTTATGAAAGCATTATGCTGGACACCGTCAGGCAGACAAAGGGAAGTATGTATATTTTTTTTGCTAACATAGTTTCACAGCACAAATGAACCAATCAGCGGTCAGCTGTTATCAAACCTTTGAGGATGAAACACCAACAGTGTTTTAACAGGCTGGTGGATATTCTTTATTTTTTTCCTCGGTTTTACAAAAACTGTAGTTATCAACCGATTTTTTAGATGAAATGCACAGGACTGAAGACCCCCCAAAAACCTAAACATGCGAGAGTCTACACAGTTAACAGGAGCATTGTCAGGCACAAGAGGCAAAGAATGTGATCTGGAAGAGAGCTACAATGGGGCAGGATTCTCAGGTTTTTCTGGTCCTTTGTGGGTTTAGTCTGCAGGATCATCTCAGGTTCCAGGTGCATATGTTACATCCCTGTTACTTGGGGTGAACTAATTATTTGAAATATCTTAACCCTGTTAACACAAGAAAATCCCTGCAGGCTTCTTTCTGTGTGCAAATAAATGTATTTTTTTAAAACCAGTATTCAGAACAAAATGTTTTTGCCTTCATGTGGTTGCCTGTTTTTGTCAGTTTTGAATTAAATTTACAGGGGTCTACAGGAATGTTTTCACATTTTACCAGAATCTAAAGGGTTAAAGTATTTTTTTTTAATATGCCTTTGAACCTGGTGTGTTACCTGAGTGTGTGACTGAGCGCACAGGAAACTTGGAAATCACAGAGAGAGAGGGGTGTGTGTGTATGTGTGCCTGTGTGCAAGTGTACGTGTGGTTTTGTGTTTGTGCATGTTTGTGTGTGCCTGTACGTGTATGTGTGGGGGGGGAGGGAGGTGTATGTACATGAGTGGATGTGTGTATGTGTGTGTGTGTGCAAGTGTACGTGTGGTTTTGTGTTTGTGTATGTTTGTGTGTGCCTGTATGCGTGTGTGTGTGTGTACGTGTGGTTTTGTGTTTGTCTATCTGCATGTTTGTGTGTTCCTGTATGTGTGTGTTTGTGTGTGCCTGTACGTGTACAGTATGTGTGTGTGTGTGTGTGTGTGTGTGTGTGCCTGTATGTGTATGTTTGTGTGTGCCTGTACGTGTAAAGTATGTGTGTGTGTGTGTGTGTGCCTGTATGTGTATGTTTGTGTGTGCCTGTACGTGTACAGTATGTGTGTGTGTGTGTGTGTGTGTGTGTGTGCCTGTATGTGTATGTTTGTGTGTGCCTGTACGTGTACAGTATGTGTGTGTGTGTGTGTGTGTGTGTGTGTGCCTGTATGTGTATGTTTGTGTGTGCCTGTACGTGTACAGTATGTGTGTATGCATACATGCACGTGTTTCCTGCCCTTACATCACCCTATAGCACAGAAGCAGGACTCTTTATTTTCTCAGCGCGCTTTTCCCCCCGGGGAATGTGTTCCCGTCCGTTGTTGTAGGCCGGGCTCCCGGGTAAACGCGCTGTACTCCCTGCTCCCGTTACAGGATGTTAGGAAACGGCCGTCTGAATCCATGGGCGGGGACGCAGAATCCCCGTATCCCAGCATTCCTGTGGTCATTTCAGGGCACCCTTCCTCCGCTCGGTTCAGAGGGAGAACGCTGCGCTGTGACAGAATAAACGGAGGAAAAACTGCGATGTTGTGCGTCGAAAAAGAGAAGTATTACGGGCGAGGAATGTGTTTCTTGGATCTGCAGTGGGGTCTGAATTCCTGGAGATCGGACTCAGACGTGGACAAAAATACACTGACATTGATTTATTTTGGTTACAGAATACCAAATACCTCCTAAAAATATGTAACTATAAACAATCAAAACGATGGAGACATAGCTATGTATAAACCATGCAAAAAAACATAACAAAAAAGAGACAAGTGACCTGTTTTAAATAGAAAATACATTCAAGGCATATTTCAAAGGCGTGTATTTAAAATGCTCGCCGCTGCTGATCGGGTCTGACAGATTTCCTCAACGTTAGAAGTGAAAATTGAGCCAAAAGAGGCCAGAAGGTTGACTTCACATTCTCACGTGTGAAAAAAAAAGCCAGGATAAAAAAAAACCTGATTTCATGTTATATCTGTGGGCTGTGGGCTGTGGTGCTTTCAGTGATTTTACCCGGTAACAGAAAGACCCGTCTCAAATGGGGTTGGTCGTGTTTGTAGCAGCGCTGGTTTTAGGAGATAGTGCCTGCCTGACCCACAGAAGCACCGGCAGGCACTGGTTTCATCCTCCCCTAACATTCTATTTTCAGCTCCTCTTAATGACCAATCAGGAGCACCCATCGCTATTCACGGTTAATTAGGAAATTATGTTTTCACTTGCAGCCATTGTTTTGGTTCATTTGTAGCAGAATGACACTTCCCACACATACTGCTTGCAGGATAGGGTATGCTTGTACTTACACCGGCTGCTCGTTGATGTTGTAGCCGCTAAATAATATTTATTCACTGAAGGGGAATGTACTGCTATATACTGTATTTATACATATTTCAGAAATACGATGAACAAAGTATTTCTCAGTAATTTTTTTTAAAACCATTACAAAGCAGAAAGCAGAAATAATTTGCCTTATTTGTCTATATAATTTTGAGTGTAGTGATATTCTTTTCTGATATTCATAACTGAATAAAATAACAGTTTTTGGGGAAGGGTTGGGAAAACATCATCTGTAACAATGAATAGGCCTAAAGCATGCCTCTCTAACCCTGGTCCTGGAGGGCTGCATGGTCTGCTGGTTTTTCTTTTCATCTTGGAATCAACAACAAGCACGGAGCACAACAGGAGGTGAGTTAATTGTGTAATCAACTTCTTTAATTTACCCCTTCATTTTTGAGTAGTAGACCCTGGAGATGTCCTGGTGCTGGTTTCAGGACCCCTGAGGTTGTGATCTGTCAGTGATCAGAAATGTGGGACTTGCTTTTTCACCTTGATTCATCTTTATTCATCTTCAGCTGCAGTGCCTGGACACACTCAGCTGTCAGCTGATTGAAATTCTCCAGTTTGAGACTATGTATCAGACCGTATACCAGCCTGAGTTTGAGGCTGGTAAGTAATGGCTTCGGGTCCAGCCCAGCAGTGAAACACCTGACTCATCTAACTCAGAGGTGGGCAACAAGGGCTGTATCTGTTTCTGTTTCCCAACTCATGGCCTTAATTACTTAATTAGCCCAGAAATTTACACCACCTGACATTTTAGCCGCAGTCCTTGGTAAGTGCATGAATGACAGTTGAAGACTGTTCTTGTGTCCCTATCTGAAACGTTTTACTGTGATGTAGTCCATGAGTGAACCCGTGTTTGTGTGTACTGCCAGTTAGCTCATTTAGCCTGGGTAATCGGTGGAAACAAAAACTTGCATACGCCCACTGGCCTTCTAGGACGGGAATTGCCCACCCCCCTGATCTAACTGGATAATTGTGCGCTGCAATAACAACCCTGGTTAAATCTGGTGTAACAGCATGGGTGCTAAAAATGGGAAATAATCCAGAGACCCCAGTCATGCCCAGGGAATGTTTTTGGAGAGGTCCAGAGAAGTGAACCAAGAACATTCGCTGAACAGAACAATAGTGCATTCTGCGGGAGTTTCAGGCGGTGCTAATCCGTTTAGATTTCGTGTGACGCGGAGGCTAAGAGGGGACCTGTGGCCCGTACTCTGGCCCCTCCTGCTCGGTGGAGCTCTGGCTGTGCGGGCCACACCGGCACTGCCTCCACCTCCACACCAATCACTGCATGTATTTTTTTTTTCCCAACAGGACTTTAATTGACCTGATTGTAGCCATGGCTCCTGTCATTTGGACAGCTGGGCACGTGAACGTACGTTAGCTCTGCTTTTTTTTCTTTGGCTTCTGATTGGATCCCGTGCGCACACTCGTCTTGACGACCTGTTGCAGTCAAACCATTTTAAAAAACCCACTTATATCTATTCATCAGGGGTATGCTTCTCAACAGGGGTGTTTTTCTACCTTTTGCTACATTTCTACGTGTAGCGCTAGCCTCTATACTAGGGGTGCACAACTCCGGTCCTGGAGGTGCTGATCTATGTTCCAACCAATTACATTAGTTTTGGTTTTCTGACAGCTCTATTAACTACACTGCTGCACTCCTGCACTCGAGCACTGTCAAATCTTTAGGACACACTTGCAGGGGTATCTGGTGCTCATACAAACGTCAGATCAAGATACTATTGAGCTAATTAAGTAATAAGGAGGAGAAGTTACCCCCCCCCCGCAGGTATTTGTGGGTTCCTTTCAATCCAGTTAAAGCCTTGAGGCAAAGGAACAGTGTGTGGACTCTTTAGCCAATCAATGCCTTAAATTAATCACCTGTCCTGAAGCAGACCGAACGGCAGCAGCAGACACGGCGGCCTTCCAGAAACGGAGCTTTGACGCCCCTCCCTGCTTTACGCGGCAGCACCGCGCCCTCCCGAACGAGATCGGGGCCCCGCCCACAGGTGCGCCCTGGCGTCAGCGAGCCGGGAACGTGCGCGGCTTCACGCTGGCGCCGAACGCCCCCGTTTCGGCAGAGTCCCGTCTGCGCCCTGCCCCCGGGGGGGGAGATCCGGTCTGTTCAGCGCTCTCACCGCGGGTGCCTGGGAGCCTACGCCCCGCCGTGCATGTAGGTCCCCGCTAAGCCATAAGCCTCAGAGCAGAGCTAAGATTTCACACCTTATGCCCGTACCTGCCAGAGAGCACAGAGGCGTTTGCCATACCTGCCAGAGAGCACAGAGGCGTTTGCCATACCTGCCAGAGAGCACGCAGGTGTTTGCCATACCTGCCAGAGAGCACAGAGGCGTTTGTCATACCTGCCAGAGAGCACAGAGGCATTTGCCATACCTGCCAGAGAGCATGCAGGCATTTGCCATACCTGCCAGAGAGCACAGAGGCATTTGCCATACCTGCCAGAGAGCACGCAGGCGTTTGCCATACCTGCCAGAGAGCACGCAGGTGTTTGCCATACCTGCCAGAGAGCACAGAGGCATTTGCCATACCTGCCAGAGAGCACGCAGGCGTTTGTCATACCTGCCAGAGAGCACAGAGGCATTTGCCATACCTGCCAGAGAGCACGCAGGTGTTTGCCATACCTGCCAGAGAGCACAGAGGCATTTGCCATACCTGCCAGAGAGCACGCAGGTGTTTGCCGTACCTGCCAGAGAGCACGCAGGTGTTTGCCATACCTGCCAGAGAGCACAGAGGCATTTGTCATACCTGCCAGAGAGCACGCAGGTGTTTGCCATACCTGCCAGAGAGCACAGAGGCGTTTGCCATACCTGCCAGAGAGCACAGAGGCGTTTGCCATACCTGCCAGAGAGCACAGAGGCATTTGCCATACCTGCCAGAGAGCACAGAGGCATTTGCCATACCTGCCAGAGAGCACAGAGGCGTTTGCCATACCTGCCAGAGAGCACAGAGGCATTTGCCATACCTGCCAGAGAGCACAGAGGCGTTTGCCATACCTGCCAGAGAGCACAGAGGCATTTGCCATACCTGCCAGAGAGCACAGAGGCATTTGCCATACCTGCCAGAGAGCACGCAGGCGTTTGTCATACCTGCCAGAGAGCACGCAGGTGTTTGTCATACCTGCCAGAGAGCACGCAGGTGTTTGTTATACCTGCCAGAGAGCACAGAGGCATTTGCCATACCTGCCAGAGAGCACGCAGGTGTTTGCCGTACCTGTCAGAGAGCACGCAGGCGTTTACCGTAGCTGCCAGAGAGCACGCAGGCGTTTACCGTAGCTGCCTGCCGTAGAATGACCTTTGACCCTTAGGGTCATCAAGGTTTATTCAGATTAGGCTAAATTTGTGGCTAATCTCAGGCCTGCATCTGGACAGTGACAGCTGACCTCCCAGTAGTTACAAAATAATCAGTATTAGCTATTCATATTTTTAGGTGTCTGTATTTTTAATACAATATATGATTCATGTTTTTCATGCATTGTTCGATAAATAGTATGTGAAAAAATTCTTAACCAGTATGTGCCATTAGAAGAATGCAGATGAAGAAAGTGGATGAAGAACCCTGCATTTGATCTTAGAACAAACAGGCCTTTCCCTTTTTGAAATGGAAAATACTGGAATATATTATAAATATGTGGTCTTTATGGAAACTGTAACTATATATTTCACAGCTGTTTATTCTTAAAAACATATTTCAGTATCTGAATGTGGCAATCACCTGTCATCCTCTTTCTGGGCATAGTGTCTGTAACAATGAAACTATATGTGAGCAAAATCTGACCCAACCTTTCTATAGTAGAAAGTTAAACATACTTTATATACATCTTTATAGAAATTTTAATGTATTTTATTAGTGTTTATTTCATATTCAAACTTTAAAAGGTGAACATGGCACATGACTGAGTTTTGCTATCCTGTCAGTCGGTACTTTGCAAAACCTCCTTTGGCAGATCTACAGCAGCTTCCAAACAGGGTGTTATGGTCAGATGAGACAAAATTTTTTTTTTGCTTTTTTGGCCATGCGCACCAGCGTTGGGTTTGATTCCTCCCAGGAAGTCCAAATTCAGCCACAAATTGGTCTTTCAGTGAGCCAATGATCCCAAGCATGCCTCAAAATCAACCATGAAGTTCTTACAGGAAAGAATGAGGAAGGTTTTGGAACCGCCATCACAGTCCCCAGACTTAAATGTTATTGAAGATCTGTGAGGAGATCTGAAACGTGCAGTGCATGATAATATCACACGGGAGAGCGGGGAAATAATGGTTTTCGTTTTTGGCTCAATTCTGAAAAGATTACCAGAGATCATTTTTTTCATTTTTTTAATAAGAACAACCTGCACCCCTTGGCTATGAATCACACCGCAATGAAATGTCTGGGACATACCATTCACTAGCAATCTGACCGAAAGTACAGGGAGTGAAATGTTACATTTAACCCCAAGGTTGGCATAGAAACTAACGTGGCGCAGGGTACACCAAACAGTCTTAATAGCTTTAAAAGTTAACACAAAGCAAAGCAATAACAGTGCGATTCCATGTTGTATGATACAAACAGTCCTTAATTTATTTTTTGATTACATTTACATGTTTTTTGTGGCCTACCTATATCAGTGAAAATCTATCACGAGACTGCACGTTATTCTCTGGTTCCCGTCCAACGTCTGTTTGATCCAAACCGCCGCATCAGTCAATGTCACATGTCACCACGTAGCCTAAAGTTAAAGAGTTGAGTTGTGCGAAGATCCGGTCTGAGTTGAACGAATTCGCTCAGTTGTTTAATTAATAGTCTACTGACAACAGGCTAATCCCGTTCGGTTTAACCTCCCAGGCAGTGCCTACAGTTTTGCCTGGGTTGCAATCCCAGCAAGCTAGCATGCTATATCAAAACTATGCAATCTGTTAGTCACTAAAAGACTGTTTACGATTACACGTATTTGGATTCCTTGACACACACACGCAATACAGTAGCCGAAAAACATACTGTTATTTATTTATTTAGTCTGTAAAGGGAAGGTGCCTTTAGTGTCTTGCCAGTTGGCAGATTTGCTGACTGTCAGGATGAAGAGGGGAAGCATTTTGCTACATTTTGAGTGTACTGTACAGGGTTGGCTTTAAAACAAGTTATTTCCAGGAAAGGAAAGTAAAAAAAAAAAATGGGCCACCCCTCATTAGAGATCAGAGGGTCTATTGTGTGTCTCTGAAATGCAGAAACAAACGAATGGCAGTTAAAAATAGAAGATGAAAGAGGTGGCGGCTGATTGGCCTGGCCTGAACTTGGTGGGTAAGCAGAATGTGCACACCTCCCTGTCCTCTCCTTTCTGCCCTCACCCTGCTGGGGTGGCCTGGGATTAGTTTTCTGTAGGAGACTGTAACACACAAATCCATACATGCAGTAAAAAACACACACGCATACACACACTCACATACACACACGCACAACACATATACACACACACACAGAAAACGCAGACACAAACAACACATACACACACACGCACTGACAACACACATACACTCACACACATACGTTCGCCTGCATACACAACAAACATACATATACACATGCACTGATACACAACACATATGTGAGTAGACATTCACACACACCACACCTGCGCCAGCACAACATACATACATACATACACATATGCACATGCGCAAAACACATGCTCACACACCCACAGACACACACCACACATCTCACACAGGCTGTCTTGTAATATAATGCATACTCTCACACTCAGTGTAACAGACATGCAGCCAGCGTCAGTCGGCGGATCAAATAGCTTCAGCGCACCGCGCTTTCATTTCACACAAGTTAGCACCGAGTCGTAAATCTCCGACGCTCATCCACGTCCCCTCTAATCAGGCCCCGGAAATAAATCAGGTCCTCGGTGGGGAGGGTCCCCCCCCCCCCCCCCAGCGCACTGAGGCTGTCTGTCAGCGGAATCCCGGAGTTTCCCCTCAGCCCCGTCCGGACGTCCGGGCTCATTAAGGAGGGACGGGGGGAGGGGGGGAGGACCCACCCACTGCGCTGCGCCCCTCCACACCTGCGCCCTTATACTTACTTCCTCTCCGCCCCCCGGGGATTTTTTTTTTCGGCGCTCACCATCTGCAGCAGGGCCAGCCGGCCCGGGGTCCGGCGTCTCGCCCCCTGCCATTCCTGCAGCTCGGAGCGAGCGTGCGCGGACACGCCCCGGGACGGCAGGGACCTGCAGGTGTTTTACTAGCGCTGAGGTGTGTGTGTGTGTGTGTGTGTGTGTGTGTGAGTGTGTGTGTGCGTGTGTGTGTGTGTGCGTGTGTGTGTGTGTGTGCGTGTGCGTGTGTGTGTGTGCGTGTGTGTGTGTGTGTGCGTGAATGTGTGTGTGTGTGTGTGTGTGTGTGTGTGCGTGTGTGTGTGTGTGTGTGTTTTTGTGTCTGTGTTTGTGTGTGTGTCCCTTTGTCAGTGAGTGCATGCATCTGTGTGTGTGTCCGTGTGTGTCCCTTTGTGAGTATGTCTGTGTATGTGTGTACACACAGGTCCATGGTTCTCCACCAAATTACAGATATTACAACAGTACTTACTACACATTCAGCCTCAGCTTTTTAGCTTTATGTTCTGCATTTAAAAAATCACAAATCTTATAATCAATCATATAATTTGTGTTAAATATATGCTTTGCTGTGTGGAAACATCTTGTTTGAATTCCTGGACTGTGAAACTGTATTGTGGAAAGTAGAATCTGATTACATATCTGAATCAAAATGTCTTTTTTTCATCATTACCTCACTCTGGAATGAAGATCAATCAATGATTTAGCTAAATCTACAAAACATTTCCTAAAATTTTGTACATTTAGCTGATTAAAAAAAATACATTTAAATGCTGCATTTAGTGAAATGTTCATACATTTACACAACCAAACATTCTTTGCAAGCTCTGAATCTGTGATAAAAGCAGCAGGTGTTCCAGTTTTAAGACAGTTTTGTGGTCTAAGGATTAGAACTCCTCAAACAGCAAGTTTTTATCTGTTTGTGTGTTTCAGGAGATGCATGTGCAAAAAATCACCAGGCTGCAAACACAAAACTATAGATCTTTTCTTAAATTTAGCTGAAGAGCGCCATCTGCCAGTCACAACTGGTCAGGTCACCAGACAGCTGTGCAGACATTAATACCAGCTTGAAAAATTCATTATAACATTGCATGCATAGAATTTTATTTTGTGGAAGTAATTTTTTGTGCTGATGCAGTTTATGTTTAGACCAATATTAATATTACCTCTGAAGGGCAGGATGACTGAACAAGAGGTAGAACAGATATGGAAAGGGTCTCTTTAAATGTAGGCTTTAGTGTTTTGTGATATGTGACATATGAGGAATAAACAGAAAATTACATAAAATGTAATTTTATTGTCTTTAAAATAGCTGGTATGCTCGAGGTACAGAATACGATGCATCATACATTTATACAGTGAGGAAAAAAAAACCAATTTTACAAGTAAGCATATCACAATACACAATATGGAAATGACTATAAACAGCATAGCATGAACAGTACTCATAAGTAAACATATGGCCTGGTCATTGTTTTAACAAAATCTCCCCAAGCTTGCACAGTAAAATACAGAGATGACCGAGAAGATCGCATTTATGATGAAGGTAACTGATGACATCACAATCGGTAGGCTTTGAAGCAGCTGTCTCAAGCTACGTTTCATTTCAAATCTTGAAACAAATTTTAACAAGAGGACAAATACGCTATTAAACAGTTTAACACTGAAATACACAATAATGACAATATGATAATAAGGGAATACTTGAGAAGCTAAACAAACTGAACAAACATGATACAGATGTGAATGTTTAATTGCGCATGACTCTTCTACACGAATATATATATACCATTTGTAGATCTGCTATATAAACAATTTAATGTACTGTAGTTATAAAATATATTAAGATTTTGTAAAATTGTAAAAAAACAGTTGTCATGTAAATACAAAAATATTCCTGACAATTACTTGTGTGTACCCATACAAATATTATATACTCTCTGAATGTTTTAATGCATCATACGATATTACGCATGCTTTAACATACATTTTCAAAGATCCTTTTAATGAAGCATAACAAAAGAAAGTGTTTTGTATTATCTTGCTTACCACAACAGTAAATACAAAAAGATGACGTATTCAATCAAAAAAGGCACATTGACTTTCATCAGATATTTACACAATGCAGCATATTATATTGTGTTTTACACATGCACACACGTGTTCATGTTTTGAGGATTTTACCATACGTGACAATGGGAAGAAATTCAGAGTATCTGATATAAATGTTTGAAAAGTTTAAGAACATTTTGATTAAATACAAACAACAGGATTTGACACCACATGAAATCACATTTGAATACAATTATACTTGACTTTCTTTAAAGCTGAAGGCAAAGCACTCAATGTACAATGCGATGCCTTTGAAATATTAAAGCGCACAAAACTCTTGGTAAAATAGCATACGTGATTTAGTTCTTGATTCATTTCAGGTGGAGCTTAAATATAAATGTAACATTATGACTCTTAGCCATGAAATCATGGCTACAACACACACATCTTACCCGAATAAAAGAAGGTTTTTTCTCAGAAACTGTGCCCATACAGAGGACTATTCAGCACCGCGGGCTGGCTCGGCGAACGGCAGTTGACAGGCACTTTTATTTAGGCGAGTGGATGTTAGGCGATTTTGGGCAAGTTTGACCTTACCTGCACGCTCAGCTTTGTTTTAAAAGCACAGGACACTGAGACATTTCAAGAAACTGAAATCCGCAGGTGATGTGTTTTTTTTTTTTTTTTTTAATCTGAAGAAAAATTTATATTTTTGCGTGACCTTACATTCACCGGTTACCCACGAAGAGCATTTGTTTTTTTGTGGTGAATTCACCTTTTTTGTCAGTTTGCCATCGCGGTTTCTCCGTGAGACTACAGCCGCCTGGCGTCTGCACGGCGCGGTCACAGTGCCCCGCGTTGCTTAGCAGCGGCTCTGTTTCGGACTCTGAGCGGCTGCAGTTCAAGCCAGTAGAGGGCAGTAGAGGGGGGGTCTATTTGAGCTTATGGGAGCCGATCATCACCTTGGAGACGAAGTTGACGATGGCGCTGGCAGGTTGCTCGGGGTCGTGCTCGGCGAACAGGTGGCACATGTTCTCCATGGCGCTGCCTGACTTGCGTGCCACAAAGCCAAAAATCCTGGAGGGGAGCAGAGACAACCAATCAATAAAGTTCAAAAGCCACAAAGCCAAAAATCCTGGAGAGGAGTGGAGACAACCAATCAATGAAGTGCAAACGCTAGCACAGATACTTTTTTTTTCAGTTTTACAGATTCACATTCAGAAACCGTTAGACTTACTTTGCTGAGGAGATGCTATTTCTCATCCATCTGATTGAAAAAAAAGAAAACAAGGAAATTATTATTTGCAGGTTGTTATTTGATACAACGGCCTAGCTCAGTCTATCCACAGCTCCCTTTCCTCTCAAATTGGCTTACTGCTGCATAAAACTATGATGGCAGTGCTCAATATGCTGTCTATGTACAGAAAAAGAGAGATTTGAGGCCTAAATCCATTTTAGCTGTATCTCACAGTTACTTTATATGCAAAGTTACACTTACTTCCTGTTTTGAGGGTCCAAGGCACAGAATATCACTGTGCTGGCAGCGTAGTGCCTTCTGAAGAACAGCCTGCAAAGGGAAGTAGATTAGTACTGTATGTGATATGGGCCCGACAGCTGATCTAGGATCAGTTTTGCCATTCGGCAGACAATGGATGGGGACATAACATGTACAGAAGATACCTGATCCTAGTTCACTCTTACTTTGAAGTACACTATGAATACAGGTGCAAATCTGAGCCAACGGTGGTGTTCAAAACCAGGCTTGATATGGCGTTAGATACTATCTAGTCTAGCCTGTAGGCAATCAGAGCGCTAGGGACAATTTAGTCAGGAAAATGGCGAACGTTGTTGGGCTGAATGGCCTGTTCTCGTCATTATGTTATGTTAATGTCCAATGCAGATGAACAAAATGGTGGGGTGAGGGGGAGGGGTGGGCGTGGCTTACTTCCTCTGGTTGTCCGTGAGCGTAATCCCCTGAGCCGACACTTTGAAGTGGACAACCGTGGAGATAGGGGGCGGGTCCATGTTTAGGGTCATGGCAGTGGCCTTCTGGATGGCCTGGTGGCCTGTCAGTGACTCCATCTCCAAGGAGCCCAGGAACCACACGTTACAGGCTGGGAACAGGGAGGGGATGCACAGCTTTACAAAGGGATTTCAGTTACCGGGGTAGTAAAACAGGGGTCAGACGAGCAAAACATCACATGACAGGAAACAGTGAGGAGCCCCACCAATCACGGTGTAAATTGGTGATAATCAATAGAATGCCTGTAGTGGTTGGTGGATATCTCCTGAAACCAACCACTACAGACACACCTCAACTCTCACATTCATTTAATCTCCTATTACTCTTAATGACATACTCTGTGACCAACAAACTCTGAGGAGCTCTGCTGTGTTTCTTACCAGTCATAATGATTTAATCACTATCTTGACATCCCATAAAAAAAAAAAATAATCTGTGCATGTCACTCTGGATAAGACTGTCTGCTAAATGCAGAAATTTAACCCTTTAGGGAGTAGGTTTTTGGAATTATTCTTTTTTAAGCCTAGGTCTAAGCCAGCGTCCACAAGCTCCACTGCTTTCAATTACCAGTAGTGATTGTTACATCAGCAATGGAATGTTCAGTTCAGAACATTCTAATCACATATTTGTGGTCCTACACCTTAAGCGGTTTATGTAATGCAATGTAATGGAACACCAAAGGGTTCCGGAGGGCGGGGCAGGGCGGGGCAGGGCGTACCGGCTCCCTGCTTGAGGAGCTCGGCTGCGGAGTTGGAGATGGTTGGAGGAGGCGTCTCCTGCAGTTCTTCCAGGGGATCTGAACAGCAGGAGACACAAAGAGCACGGAGAGCAGAGCAGGGGCTGATCATTAGCATAAGGGTTAAGAGACCTGGGCTGGTAACTCTAAAGGCTGCTTCAGTTCCCTGCCAGGGCACTGCTGTTGCTCCTTTGAGCGAAGTACTTAACCTGAATTTATACAGTAAAATATCCAGCTGCATAAGTGAATATTGTGTAAAAATGTCGATCTGGAAAAGAACATATGCTGAATGGCAAAATGTAAGTATTATGATGATAATAGGGATGATAATGGTGATGATGATGGTGGAGGTGACGGTGGTGGTAATGATGATGATGATGATGACTCCCAGGTCATCACAGGTGTTATTACCTGTATTTGGTATGATGAGCTTGCAGGGCAGGGCGAGTGGAGTGATGGAATGCTGACAAACCAAGGCTGTGAGACTGCCTGCAACACAAAATTTTTTTTAAACAAAACGTAGTTATTTTATATATTTTGGTAGTACACGCTTAAACGTTCTGGTTCCCAACCCTGTTCCTGGAGATCTATCGTCCTGTAGGTTTTCACTCCAAACCTTAACAAAGAACACCCATCCTATAGCTGGAGATCTCATCGAGCTGCTAATTAGTAGAGTCAGGTGTGCCAAATTAGGGTTGAAATGAAAACCCCACAGGATCTCCAGGAATTGGGAACCACTGCCTAAACGACATAAGCCATTATGATGCACAAAACTATTTTGAGATAATAACTACCAATTTATCAATGCTATTTTGCCATAAATCCAACATTCATTTATTCTACTGAAAGTATTACATGAAGATAAATATGTTTCCACCTTTCCGGCCTGATAGGGCAATAACAAAATACAGTACATGTCATGTCCACAAGGTGGCCACCTTGCACACCACTGGGGTTATACCATCCACACTAAATTCCTTTTAATAAAATTTGACAATTCTGTAATGTACATTCACCCTGGTGTGAGCAAACAGTTTGAGGCTTCTGACTACTGACATCAGTGATAAAATTCCCACCTCTCCCACACACACACACACACACACACACTTACCGAAGTAGGGTTCATTGGGACAGCCTTTGAGCCTGACTCCTTTGGGTGTGCACTCAATCAGGAAGTGTCTAACCAGCTCAATGGACAGGTCTCCACCTATCAGAGACAGGGTGGGCAACAGACACAACAGGAACACAATGTTATGGACCACAGAAGAGAAAATGACCACAATGTTCCTGACCTCTGACCTTTCCCATATTGCTTTGAATGGAGTCTGCAAAGAATGTAGTCTGCTAAATTAAGAAAAAGACATTTTTTGTAAGTCCAAGTCATGTCTAGGTTTGGGGGGGTGGGGTGGGGGGGGGGTATTATAGCGCTGCCTTTTTTCCTTTGCAGTTTGTCCTCCCAAAACAAAGGGGGCGCTATCAGTTTTCCACTAACACAAGTGTATTTCAACATCATTCAGTAGGTTAGTGAGGAAGAGCAGACAATTTTAATATCTACTCCTCCAATTCTCTGCTGACACATTGGAGACACAGCAGGACAGTACACCCACCTTTCTTGCCCTGCTGCAGAACAGAGGGGGGCGGTGTGGCCACCTTCATGGCCAGCCCGTAGGCCCCCCGAAACGAGTGACTGTCCCGAACGATGAACGCGCCTGGCTCTCTGTCCTTCAGGACGGCAATAGCTGGGGGAATTTGGAGAGACCAGAGTCGGTGATCATACTTCTCCCCCGACTTTACCAAGGGCCTTCATACAAGATTGACTGGGATTTGTTGCATTCAGACCCTTTCCAGTAATGTCATTTTCACAAATAAATCTTCAAAGTTAATATTAATAACTAACATGGAAGGACATGTGAGATGTTTATTTAATATTTATGGTCAGTGCAAAATAAGCAACACGCAACTATAGTGATCCTGCAGTTAAACTGTGAAGCCATTTTATTTTTGTAATAATGTAATCTGAGCAAAGATTCTAAAGTTCAAAAGTAACACTCACCCTGGTCCCGTGAGATGTCTGGCTTGTACCAAAATTTTGTGGTGTCCTGTACAAATTTCACTGTCACGTGTTTACCATCAAGCAGATCTGGAACAGATAAAAACAAAAATTAAATTAGTCTCCTCTATTTGCACAAATATTCAAACAAACAACTTCTATAAAAACTTATATAACAAGATATAAAAAAATATTTAGAGGATGTCAGTAATGAGCTGTCCACCAGCAATTGCTCAGAACAAAGACAAAGATTTTGCTGTCCATAGAAGAGCACAATGATTGGTTAAAATAAGTGAGTCACTGATACCATACAACAATAGCTCCACCCTTTTTGTTGTGATGAAAGCTCAGTCTTCGATCACTAGGGTAAAAGAGCAGCAGGTACAGGTGAAGGGGGCAGGACTGTACCTAGGACGGGTGAGGGGGTGTCCAGGGCGCGGGACGAGTGGGGCTCAGACAGGACGTTGGGGAAGGGGAGGCTGGAGGTGCTCCCGCTGAGAGGGCTGGAGAACCCACTGAGGCAGGGAGAGGGGGACCTCAGAGACCGCTCCCCCTCCGAAATCCTCCGCTTCTCCGGCAAGGGCGGCCCCAACCCCAGCAGGCCCTGCCCCGGGACCGGGGAGAGGCCGGGCCCGTCCCGATCCTCGAACCTGCACCAGCCGCCCCTCTGGGCCCCTCCGGGCGGGCTGTTCCCCAGGGAGACGGGGTGCGACTGCGGGGGGGACAGCCGGGGGTCCTGGGGGGACTGGCAGCCCTGGGGCGCTCTCCGGCCCCCCTCTGGCCAGGAATGTCCCGAAGAGACGCTGCCACACACACACAGGGAGAGGGTTGCCCAATCTGCCACCTCGACCACACACACACCCCACATCGCATCCCACATCGAAACCTCACCATCACACCCCATCATCACGGGCATTTCAATGTATGACTGCCACACCGATAAACAATACACACAGCACATGTGCAAATGCACCACTCTTCAGTTTCCTCTACTGTATACAGTGGAACACCTGCAAGTTTTGGCGTTTCTAATAAAGATGGCATGCATAACAATAAATAACAGTGTACAACACAGCAAATTCAGTGACCTGACAACAGGCTTTAAAAAAGTAACTACAGGCGCAGACAGGAAGGCTGCTCATCGGTTGGCAGGACGTTACCTCTCAGTCCGAGGGAGGGGACCACTCGTGGACACGGCGCACGTCATTCCCGCGGGTCTCTGACAGGGGGCGGGGCTGACGTTGACTGACGGGCCGGAGGTCAGCGCGAAGTGGTTGTTGCTCTCCACACAGCTCCTTGATTCTGTGTGAAAACACGCAAGGACATGCAAACAACTACATTTTCTTTTTTTTTTTGTTTTTGCAGGAGCTCAGAATTGCTGGGTTCTATCTGCAGATACTGGTCATCAAGCTTTAGGCATTCAAATCCCTTTATCACAATAGCGTTGTTTTGTATTGCATTGTATTGTATTAATTTTGTATTTCAAGAAAGTAGAATTAGAGATAGTAATTAACAAACTGCAGAAGTTTCAAGTCCCACATCTTGACAGCACACTTTTGTATTGCATTTAATCGTTTTTATTAGATTTTTATTATTTGATAAGATTTTTGTGCTAGTGTGGGATATAGCTGAATACCCTGCAGCCCTCCCCCCCTCCCCACACAGCAACACCGAAGGGTAAAAAACAACCTCATCCTGGCCTCGAGGGGGGTCCAAACGCAGACGACAACAGACAACAATGCCCTCTGTCTTTCTGCGCCTTGTTTTCCTAAATTCCTGGTAACTTCCCCCAAAAAAAAAAAAAATCCCCCCTCCCCCGCCCACCCCAGGGCTGTGGCCTCGCTCAGACAGGAAGCCCTGTATTTAAAGAGCGGGAACAATCCCGCACTGTTTACCAGCAGCTGCAGCCGCTAATTAAAGACTTTCCCCTTCAGCTCCAGGCTGAGGCTACCGGGGGCCTCCATCAAAGCGCTGCGCACACACGGGGATTAATGACGGCCGAGCCCTGGGGGCGGGGTCAACCGCTGCTCAGTCGTCAGACACGGGCCACAGATCCATTCCCCGGGTCTTCACGGCCAATGAGAGTCGAGTTCTCTGTTGGCTCACCTGGTAAAATGACAGTTAAGCGGAGTCTTCGCAGCTAGGGAGAGCTGGCTCGAAATTTATAGTTTGGATCGCGGTTAGGATAGTTAGCTCGTGCTGGTGCTTTAGTGGTGATCTGTTCTCACGGGTCAGGGAGCGAGGTCTAGCACTATTATAATCTAGACTTGCGTTTCTCCTACATTGTAAGTCAGTCTGAAAAAAATGAATGCAACGTAAATTCAATGAGAGAGATAGTTCAGAAAGGAAAGCTGCACATTAAAAGGCCTTGTGTTAAGTCAACTCTGCAAGAGTGCATTTTACTCTGAGGGAGTGTATGTGTCTCTGTTGGAGGTGAATTAAGTACGGGAGTGAAGGGGATAGAGAGCTTCATCTTCATCTTCATCAGAGGCTGTGTCAGACAGAACCGGGGGAGAGCTGTGAGGAACCGTGGGCACACGACCTGAACATTTTATAACCGAGCGCATCTCTCTTCTCCCCAACGCTAAATTTCCTAAAAGATGGCCAACTGTCCAATCCGCCCTCTGGTGCTCCTAAAATACCGCATGTGTGCAACGCGTTCCAGATGGCCCAGGCTGCCGCGCCAGCCTGCCAAGGAGATCGGCCCTAATGAGCGTTCTGGGGGGGTGATGGGGGGGCCAAAACCCTGATTACATCAACATGTGGCACAGCTCAATTCGCATGTGCAAAACGCCAACACAGCGTCAAACTTCTCTCTCTATTTAAAAAAAAAACTCCCTACCCCCTCTAAATCTAATGTTTCTAGACAAAATAAATGCATGTAGGCATGCATCCACACGTACACATAATAACAGGAATAGAAACATGCAAGCGCACTCTCTATACTCTTAACACACACACACACACACACTCACACATACACACACACTCACACGCACACACACACTTCTTTGGACAGGTTGATCAGACAAGATTTCAACCACATCCTGTTCAGTTTTAGACTGTGTACCATTGGGAATCTGTGACACTTAAATTATAAGTATAGTTTTAGTAAGTATCTAGACAGACAATTTATTGCATTGTTTTTATAGTTCAACAGAACGTATACATAATTTGACAGTTTAAAGGACAGCCTGCACACCTCTGCAGACATGTTGACTGTGCAATACAACATTTTTACCTTTGATTCATTCAGTTGCTATAGTTTTCCAGGCTAAGGCTAAGTTTGATTTGCACAGTTCTCATATAGTGCAAGCACAGTTTCTAGATGGGGCAGTAACAATTTTATTTTATTAAACAGAAACGGGACACCCGAAATGGGTTTAGCATTTCTGAACATAATGATACAAACACTATTTTAGGACAGCTCCAGATACAGGCTAACCCCAGCTCCCTTAATTCCCCACTCCAGCAGAGCTGCCGTTGCCAGGCGCATTTCGCGTGATTGAAAAAACGCAAACACGAAAACATCCTGCAAACGGTTCAAAGCTGGCCTCGTGCGCGGAGAACGCCGTCTCCCGGAGGGAAGAGCGCGAGTGAGCCATAAACGAATCCGACACTGTCGCCAGGAGAGAGAGAGAAAAGTCAAGAACAAAATCCGCTCTGAACGCACATTAAAGATGAATCCTGCATCTGAGACTTACAGTAAGGGAGGTCAGCCTGCCGCTATAACTCACACAAACAAACACAAGACACAGCAAAGCGCTTTTTTTTTTTTTTTTTTTTCCTCTCCAGAAACCGTGCTGGAAACTGTAAGTCATTGTCCTTCCCCTCAATGCAAAAACCAGCCCAAAAAAAAAAATAAAAAGAAAAACATCACACGGAGAGCTCCCGAGAGGGACCGCTGCTGACTCCAGGCCCCCGCGCTTTGTTCTGATGAGCCTCTGGCCTTTGAAAGGAAATCATCTCCAAACACTGTTCTCTGATGGGGATCGCATATCACTACTTTCTATGAGAGCTGGGACAGTGCAAATCTTACAGCAGGTATTTTTCACACACACACACACACACATGTACACGTGTACACACACTCACACACGTGCACACACACACATACACACACGTACACATAAGCACACACAGCCACTCACATGCGTGCACACACACACACACACACACACAAACACACTCACAAGCGAGCACACACACAGACACACACACAAACACACACAAGCGAGCACACACACAGACACATACTCAGACAGCAAGTGATCTCATCACCCCCCTCGTTCCTGCTCCCCAGCTGCAGAAGATTTTACATACCCAGAGAAGTGGTCATGATGGAGAAAGTTACAGAAGGCAGCTGACCAGCAGCCCCACTGGAGACAGTCTCCTAGCCTCAGACTGGGAGCCCCTGTGGAGGCCGCGTCGGGCTGCCTCAGGCACCTCCAGAACCGAGCCCACTCTTCCCACCGGACCGGCGTCTGCTTCTCCTCTCTCTCCCCCTCGCCCTCCGCCCCTCCTCCCCTCCTCCCCATCCTCCCTTCCTCCTCTCTTCTCTTCCTCCCTTCATCCTTCCCTAATTAAGCGCACCAGAGGCCCAGCAGCAGCACGCAGCTGGGAACGTGGGCCGCGGCTGGGTGATGATGTCATCAGCGGTGGCGAGCACGGCTCGTTCTCGGGGCCAGAAGGAAAACAGCTCGGTAGCTGCCCCGGCCTCAACGGTGGCACTCTGAATCTCGCCCCGCTGACATCGTTGCCATTGAAGAACGGCTAACCTCTCCACAACTGCCCCAGGTTTGGCGGTGTTCACTCTATACCGCCGATATAAGGGGTTGTGATGTGGGGGATTATGGGAAGTAGGGACAGAAGGTTGCAGATCTGAACACTCCAGGATAGGCAACCGCCACCATTAA